>NW_027204270.1:13321380-13541380 GCF_024711535.1 Dipodomys merriami
AATCTCCCATCCACTCCAGCCGCGCAGGCTGCCTGTTTCGCTGGGCTTCATTCAAGCCAGTTTGAAAGTTCGGTTTTTCAGCCATGCTGAAGCAAGTCCCTGACTTACACGGTGACAGCCCTGTCCCTTGCTTATGACCCCCCGTATTTTTCCGGACTCAGACCCGGGCTTTGTTGACTGGCCATCGGAAAGCCACGCGAGGCCGTCTCCTCGTGTGAAGATGGGTAGGAAACCCCCCCCCCCCCCGTCCGCCTCACCGTATCACCCATGAGACCGCGCTGCAGGGCGCTGGCTCAGGTATCTTTTTGGTGGTGAGATGTGAGGTGGGCTCCCTGCCTTCCAATGGCTTCTCAGCCTCCCTCCTTCCTGTGCCCACCGCGGCCCGGTCCTTCAGCCCCCGCTCCCCCTCAGATACACCCTGCGTCTCCATTTGACACCTTGAACACAAGGTGAGTCTGCTGTTCCTGCTCCGGTCACTTCCCCACCTCGGGCTGAGGCAGAGGACTTCCTCCCTCCCCTCCTCTCCTTTCTGCCCACCCCTGCATGCAGGAAGATAGTCCTGTGGGTGTCGCCGGACAGCTTGCACACTGTAGGGGTCTCCTCGGGGTCTCCCTGATTCCACACCTGCACCCTCAGCAGCAGCTGGGATGGTCCACCTGATTATCTGCCCACCAGGACAGTCCTCTACTTTTAGACTCCCCCAGTGGCTTTCACTGCCCTGGAAAGAGGAATTGGGCTTCCAGTTCCTCTCCCACTCTTCTCCTTCCATCCTCTGCTTCAGTCACCCTTCCTAGTCCCACTGGCCTCCTGGCTGTTCCTGGAACATGCTAAGCCTGTTCCTACCCCAGGGCCTTTGCATATGCTCTTCCTTTGCCCAGCATGCTCTTCCTCCAGATGACAGCTCAGCTCATGGGCTTACCTGTCTCAGGGCTTAATTCTAATGTCCCCTCAGCAGAGAGGCCTTTCCTATATCCTTCATCTACCACTCTGTACGCCCTGGCTGTGTGACACCTTGGAGACCCAGGGTTCCTCATCTGGTATGGGAGAGGGCTGGCCCCTGGGAGGGCAGGGGTGAGAGGTGACAGGTTACAGGTGCTCATGTGGTATTCAATGGTGATGGGGGCGTGCGGCATCACATTCCGAAGGGGCGCGCGTGGGGCTGGCTGGGCTGGAGTTTGGTCTCGTTCAGTCAGTTCTGGATACCAGGGACTGCGTTCCGGGTATGTGAGAAGCTCCAGCTCACGCCTGTCATCCTCGCTACTCAGGAGGCTGAGACCTGAAACGTGCGGTTCAAAGCCAGCCCGGGCAGGAAAGGCCGAGTGACTCTTCTCCAATAAACTACTCAGAAAAAGCCAGAAGTGGTGTTGTGGCTCAAGTGGTAGAGCGCTAGCCTTGAGCACAAAGAGGCTCAGAGACAGCACCCAGGCATTGAGTTCAAGCCCATGACTGACCGCCCCCCCAAAAAAAAAGCAAATTAAAAAGAATCCATCCTGCCTTGGCCTGGCCTTGAAAAGGGAACCATGGCTCTGATTCGTCAGCTGAGCCAGTGAAGGTCTGTCGAGAGCTTTAGATGGAATTATTATTGTGGTTGTTAATAATAATCGTGATTATTATTATTTTGTGCTAGTTCTGAGGCTTGAACTCAGGGCCTGGGTGCTGTCTCTGAGCGTTTGTGCTCCAGGCTAGCCCTCCACCACAACTCCACTTCTGGTGTTACATTGGAGATGAGGCTCTCACTGACTTTCCCAACTTTCCTGCTGGCTTCCAACCTTGATTCTCAGATTTCAGCCTTCTGAATATCCAGCACTACAGGCATGAGACACCAGCACCTTCAGGAGTTTGTTGGGTTTTTGTTGTTATTGTTGTTGTTTTGGGTTGGGTTGGGTTTTTTTTTTTTTTTTTTTGGTCAGTCGTGGGGCTTGAACTCTGGGCCTGAGCGCTGTCCCTCAGGTCTTCAGCTCAAGGCAAGCTCTCTACCACTTGAACCACAGAGCCACGTCTGGTTTTCTGCTCATGGACTTTCCTGCCCAGGCTGGCTTTGAACCACAATCTCATATCTCAGGCTCCTGAGTAGCTAGGATTACAGGTGTGAGTCACCAGCACCCAGCTGTGTTTTGTTGTTGTTGTTTTCTTGCTACAGTGCACTGAACTCAGGCGATGAGATAGAACTGCAGCTTCGTCCTTTGCCATTCATGGAGACAGCTCCCGAAATGAACACAGGGTGAAGAGACATGGACACAGACGTGGACTCCACCGTGGAGATCGGCATCTGGAACTACAGGTCAAGCTGCAGGATGGTGATCAGAGGAGAACCGACATGGTGCTGGGGGGAGGGAAGAAGGAGGGGGAGAAGCCCCTCTTCCCCAGGGAAGTCAGTCTTTTTTTTTCTTCTTCTGGCCTTCTTCTGATTAGACAAGGCCCACCCACATCATGGAAGGTAGTCTGACTCACTCAGAGTCCTCGGACTTTTTTTTTTGGTCTGTCGTGGGGCTTGAACTCTGGGCTTGGGCGCTGTCCCCGCACTCTTCAGCTCAAGGTGAGTGCTCTACCCCTTGAGCCACAGCGCCACTGCTGGTTTTCTAGTGGTTTATTGGAGGTAAGAGTCTCATGGACTTTCCTGCTCCGGCTAGCTTTGAACCGCGATCCTCAGATCTCAGCCTCCTGATTACAGGCATGAGCCACTGGTGCCAAGAGTCTACTGAGTTAAATGTTTATCTCATCTGAAAGAGAGAATGAAAGAGAGTGATGTTCCCTGTATCCTCCAGGCTATATTTAACCATGTAACTAGGGTGATTGGCCAAATTGAGAAGGAGAATCACCCATCACAGTTGGGTTTTCCATCCTTAGAGTAACCAAGAGAGTCCAGCCTGCCCTTGCAGTTGCCTGGAGACAGGAGTTAGAGAGCAGCTCCCCTGCCCAGCGCATTCCAGCTCGGGACGCCACTCCAGATTCAAGAGACACAGCTGGACATAAACTCCTTTTGTTGTGAGGAAATTAAAAAGCGAGAGAGGGGAAAGAGTCCGTGAAAAGCCAGGTCTGTGTGGACCACGAGGCCGCTCGGCTCCTCTGTTCCTCGAGCTCTGGTTTGAGAGCCAGCACGGGGAAGGCAGCCTGGGCATGAAGGCCGGAGCTGAGTCAGCGCAGAACAGCTCGGCCGGTTCTGGCCACTGATGCTCCGTGGCGTGACCTTGACCTCTTCTCCCCCTGATGCTCTGTGCCTGGGTTTCCTGCCATGGAGAATGGAGGGATGGGCAGACACCACCAGGTCATTTTTGAACAGGAAAGGTCCCTGTGAAGCAGCGTCCAGGCCCAGAGTTCAAGCCCCAGGACCAAAAATAAATAAATTATATATATATATATATAATTTTTACACACACACACACACACACACACGCATACACACACACGCACACGCACATACAGAAAATAGACTGATGAGATCAGAGCAGAAGTGGAAAGGGGTTGTGAAGGCTGAGCCCCAGATTTAGCCCCTGGAAAAGGTGGGGGAAGGTAATGCCAGGAGGTGAAGTCCTTTGACCCCAAAGCTCACCGTGTGACTACATGGGACAAGGCAGCAAATGTTCCCTGGAAGGCAGGAACACCGGGCGGGGGGGGGGGGGGGCGTAGCAGTGATGCCAAGGACATCAGGAGCCATGGCAGAGCACAGACCTTCTTCCCCAGGGAGGGCGATGGAGCTCAGAACCAACCCTGCCCAGGCTCCATGGTTTGGGGGCTCTGCCAGGCCCTCTGCAGGCTTCCCAGAGGCCCTGCTGAGAACCTTGAACCTCGGAAGGGAACAGGCCAGGCCGCGGGCGGCTGTCTGACACCTAGACCACATAGAAGAGCAGAGGCTTATCTGATGCGCTTGGGGAAGCGCCCTCAGGCAGGCGCCTTGATTTCTCTCCTGTCCTGACTGCTGTGTGTCTGGGGCTGGCTGGGCCCCCAGTGCCCTCCTGCCCTCCCCCCCCCCCCCGCCGGCCTCCAGCCTGGCCTGAGACCTGCTCCAGAGGGGCTCTGAGGACAGGGAGGGGGGACAAGGCAAAGGGGAGCCCCGGGGTGGGGGCTGGAGCCTGTGTGCTGTTGGCTGGGATCCAGAGCTGCTGGTGGGGCCATGTGCCACTTGACCGCCCCCAGACCCCCCCCAAATGACAGCAGCACCCCAGAGAGACCCCAGAGGCCAGGGTGTCCAGCTGGCTGCGTCCTCCGGGGGCCCCAGCGGGTGTCCCTCTGCCACCTGGTCGGTGGTGACGTGGTGACGGCCGTCTGGAGCCTAGACTCGGGGTGCGGTGTTGGCTGTGGGGTCACACGGACAGCACGGGCAGAGGGGCCTGGCCCCCAGCCCCCCCCCGTTCCCGTCTGCCCTCACCTCCACTCTGCTCTGTGGACCTGCACTGGCCCTCGGCAGGAATGTTCTGGAAATATCTGCCCGAGTGTGTCTCTTTTCACTTTTGGCTGTATTAAGGTGATTATCGCAGGTTCTAGGTCCAGGCTGTGAACGCATGGTTGTGGCCTAGCTGGATGGTACCCTTTCTTTAGGGGTACTTCTGAGTCTGGGGGTTCTCACGAGGATGGGGAAGCGCCCAGGCAGGAGGTGCGGGAGGGGCTGTCTCCAGGGTCAGCCTCACCTGAAGACTCCCAGAATAGGCTCCCTCCCCCACCAGGCTACCCCCTCCCCCACCCCCACCCGGCTACCCCCTCCCCCACCCCCACCCGGCTACCCCCTCCCCCGGGCAGCCCCTCTCCCCCCCCCCCCCAGCATTCTCCTGGGCGGCCACAGTTCTGGCTGGAAGCCGATCCTCTCATTTCCTGGAAGGCCTCTGAGATTCCTGGGACGCCCGATCGTGGCATGGAAATGCCCCACCATTTCCCAACCACGTAATGACAGCCCCTTCCTTCTGTCTGCCTCAGCAAATTTGCTGGCCGACCCGCCCCTGCCAAAGGGGCCATTATGCTCAGAAGGGAAGGTGGGAGGGGTGGCACAATCAGACCAAATCTCTTTTCTGTGTGTGTGTGTGTGTGTGTGTGTGTGTGTGTGTGTGTGTGTGTGTGTGTGTGTGTGTGTGTGCACGCGCATGCATACATGCATGCATGCAGCCTTGAACTCAGGGCCTGGGCACTGTCCCTGAGCTTACTCCTCTAGTATTTTATTATTTGAGCCACAACTCCATTTCTGGCTTTTTGCTGGTTCATTGGAGGTAAGACTCACTGTGCCGGCCCTGAATTCAACACAGTACTAGGAAGGCAGGCAGGCAGGCAGGCAGGCAGGCAGGCAGGAAGGCAGGAAGGAAGGAAGGCAGGAAGGAAGGCAGGAAGGAAGGAAGGAAGGAAGGAAGGAAGGAAGGAAGGAAGGAAGGAAGGAAGGAAGGCAGGCAGGCAGGCAGGCAGGAAGGCAGGAAGGCAGGAAGGAAGGCAGGAAGGAAGGAAGGAAGGCAGGAAGGCAGGAAGGCAGGAAGGCAGGCAGGAAGGCAGGAAGGCAGGAAGGAAGGCAGGAAGGAAGGCAGGAAGGAAGGCAGGAAGGCAGGCAGGCAGGAAGGAAGGAAGGAAGGAAGGAAAGAAAGAAAGAAAGAGAAAGGAAGGAGCCAGCCACTAGTGTCTCACACCTGTAATCCTAGCTACTCATAAGGGTGAGATCTGAGGATTGTAGTTCAAAGTCAGCCTGGGCAGAAAAGTCCCCCTGAGACTTTTATTTCCAATTAACCACTCAAAAACTGGAAGTGGCACTGTGGCTCTAGTGGTTGAGCACTAGCCTTGAGCCCAAAGAGGCTCAGAGACAGTGCCCAGGCCCTGAGTTCAAGTCCTACAATAAAGGAAGGAAGGAAGGAAGGAAGGAAGGAAGGAAGGAAGGAAGGAAGGAAGTCAGGACATGTGGCTTGCACAGGGTACTGTCCTGAGAGCCCTTCTCTGAGAAGCTTTGTGAAAGCTCTGTGCACGTGCGCTCTGCCCACGGCAGGCCCTCAGCGCGTGGCCTTGGCCTGGCCTGGTGTCCTGGCCCTGCGCTGCCATCCTGCAGGGAGGGGGGCTGGCAGGTCTGCTGGCACGGGGCATCTTGGCTCCTCTGCCCCTGCTCCTAAGGGTGAACCCCAGGCCAGCCTCCAGCAGGTATCACACACAGCGCGGCGCGTCTGGGGACTCTGCCCCATGTGCAGGTGGCAGTCCTGGGGAGATTTCCCAATGCCCATTTGACACGTCGCCAGCCATGAGGCCACGCCCGTGCGAGGTGACACGATTGCCCATTGCTGTCCCTCGAGGTCACCAATTGTGCTCTGGGGTGGAGGGAGGGTAGGCCTTTCCCCGAGGTGCGGAGAGCCAGGGGAAGGAGAGAGCAAGGGACAAGGGGCCGTCTCCATCCTCCGTTCTGCATCCTCCGTTCTGCATCCTCCGTTCTGTGTCTCAGATGGCTTCAGCAAGAGCCAGAGGGGCCACCACAGCCCGCCTTCCTCGGTGGGCCCTGGCAAAATGGTTCTCCATGCGCTCCCCCAAAAGGGGACAGCGGCTTCCTGCCGGAGCTCAGTTGGGGGCTCCTCCCGGCTTTGGGGGGCTCCTGAGACCCCTCCCCCCCATCACCCATGTGGCACCAGTAATCTCTGGACTCACCTCCCTCACTGGACTTCGGCTCCATTGTTAGGAAAAAAACAAGGATCACTGGGGGTGGGGGAGAGCTGCGAACAAGATGCTGCACTTGGGAGGAGGGAGGTTGGAAAAGATAAGGGGAAAATAGAACAATCTAGAAGCCACATATGTGGGTGGCTTCACTGACACCTTTGCCTCCACGGTCCCCTTTAAAGACACCCAAACTGGACACTAAGAGAGAGAGTCCTTCTTAGCTGTTTGTAATTGAAGTTAGAATAAAAGGCTGAGGATGTTTTTTCTTAGCTGAGCCCAGTAGCTCTCGCCTGTAATCCCAGCACTCGGGAGGTTGTGGTAGGAGAATCTTCAAGGACAGATTTCACTACATAGTAATAGCCAGTTAATGATTCTCTTCTTCAAAAAAAAAATGTTTTATTGAACTGAACTTATTTTTCTAAGATGACTTTAAGAGGAGATTTAATTGACCATGTAGCCTAGAAGACACATCGTGGGAAGTTGAAAGAAAGGGAGGCCCCCGCCCCTGCCAAAAGAAAAGAAAAAAATGAGCATTGAGCCGGGTGCTGGTGGCTCACACCTGTAATCCTAGCTACTCAAGAGGCTGAGATCTGAGGATCATGGTTCAAAGCCATCCAGGAAAGTCTGTGAGCCTCTTCTCTCCCATAAATCATCAAAAGACTGGAAGTGGCGCTGTGGCTCAAGTGGTAGAGCGCTTGCCTTGAGCTAAAGAGCTGAGGGACAGCGGTCAGGCCCAGAGTTCAGGCCCCACGACAAAAAAAAAAAAAAATTGAGCACCTACAGAGAGCTAAGTATGCTAGCAATTGTTTCTACTTAATCCTCTTCACAATTCTGGAGGTAAGTACTGCAACTGGCTGCATTTCTCAGTTAGGGAAACTGAGGGCCAGAAAAGTAAAGCCTCTTCCCCCACAGTTTTGTAGCTCCATAAAGCCAAAAACTGGCTTCCGGTATGGCTGGTTCCAGCCTCCACCTTCTTCCTGCTTTCCCAGGTAGTGTCCAGGGCTTTGTTTGAAGTCTAGCACAGTCTTAGGAGGGGGCCTGAGGATTTTAATCCCTCCAGGGCAAAGACCAAGCCAAGTACTCGGTGCACACTTGCTCATTTCCCCAGAATGCACTGGGCTACCTGGTGTCCAGTTTGCCCACCCAGCGGGGCTCAGCTCAGTCCCTGGGGCTCCCCACGTCCCCTGTCCCAGGCCCGGACTCAGCTTCCGGGGAGGGGGAGGCCCTCAGTGTGAGCAAGTTATAGGATCCGGGCGGGGAGGGCACCCGTGGGTGTGGAGACCCCAGCCTGGCGGGATGTTAGAAACTGGAGGTGAAGCCAGGGTCCGGTGGCTCACGCCTGTAATCCTAGCTACTCAGGAGGCTGAGATCTGAGGATCGCAGCTCAAAGCCAGCCTGTCAGGAAAGCCTGTGAGACTCTTCAATAAAATAGAAAAAGCTGGAGGTGGCACTGTGGCTTAAACGGGAGCACACTCGCCTTGAGTGCCAAGAGGCCCAGGCCCTGAGTTCAAGCCCTGGGACTAGAGAACGGGGGGCTCTTTCCTCTGTTCTACTTCTCAACAGAGGGCATCATGGGGTCAGAGCGGAGGCCTGGGGTGGCGGAAGTTCTGATCCCATGTCAGGACACCATGTGTGACAGCTCCTCCCCTCTGGGGCCCCGGAGGGCTGGCCTGTGACACGGAACAGTCAAGTTTACCAGGGAAATGGCCAAGGCCACGTCCCCACCACCAGCCTGTGCCACCATTAGGGCAGACCTGGTGCGTGGGAACAGAAATGTGGGGTCGGGTCATCTTTCTGTGCTGAGTCGCTCTGGGCCTCCAATCCCTCCCTGGGATGGGAAGGGCTCTATGGGATAGAAGAACAGCATGAGCAAAGGCCCTGAGGCAGAGGGCTCAGAGAACCATCCCCCCCTCTCCCCCTACTAAGAGGAGGCTCAGGTGAGCCAGATGAGAACTGGGCTTTGAAGGGCAGCAAGCTTAGACAGCAGAAGCCCAGCTCCACAGGGGCGGGGGGAGGGCCTGTGGTACGGCACCGCCACGCCACCAGCAATCCCGGGACAGGCCTGTCCCCAGGGGCAGGCCCAGGCCACTTCATGTGTTTCCCATTTGCACGTAATCCCAGCTCCCATAAAAGCCCCTGAAGTGCCACCCTGCCACACAGGAGGACGCCTCTCCCTGGCAGCCGGTGGAGGAGGCGGAGAGCAGGGTGGCAGCCGCAGCTGCTAGGGCGAGAAACCATCTGCCCGCTGGTGGACCAGGCCTCAGGCGCCTGGAGAGGGACCCGCAGGGCCAGCAAAAGCCATCTTCCTCCTCCTCTTCCTTCCAAAACCAAAAAAAAAGAGAACGAGGCAGCCACAAGTCTAAGATCCGTGACCTCACACCAGGTGACAGCAGCCCAGCCAATGGGCGCGGGCGGCGGGCTGGGCCTGGGGCTGGGTTGGCACTGAGCAGGTCTGCTCCCTCAACCACACAACCACAAGGCCAGGGCCTCGGGCCCCCCCTCCCACGGGGCCCTGCGAGGAGCTGGTTGGTCCCCGGCGTCCCCACCCCCTGGCCGCCCTCTGGCTGCAACCTTGCTCCCCTCCCCCCCCCCCCCCGGAGAGAGGGTGAGTCTCGTTCATTCATTCATTCATTCCCACACCACCGATCGGTCGGTCGGTCAGTGGGTGCCCAGTGGGAGGGTTGGCCAGCCTCACTGCCCGGGCCTCCGGCTCTTCCAGCCCGGCCTCCCGAGCCCCTTCCCGTCCTCTAATGATACACTCGGCCTGGGCTCCTGTTGAAAACTTGTGGCTAGACATTCCTGTGGGACCGGAGAGGCAGATTCTTGGGTACAAACAGCAACTTACTTTCCTTGGGGATTTTTTTACCCTTCTGACATTCTCGTGTTCTTGCTTTTTTTTTTCCTTTCTTTTCTTTTCTTTCTTGGTAGCAGCAAGGGGGGGAGAAAAAAAAAAGAGGCAAAACCAACCCCCAGCAACACCTCCTCACCCACCCCACCGCCTTTCATTCTCAAAAGTAGCTCAAGGAAGAAAGGGGGGACCCAACCATAAAGCAGCCGCCAACCCAGTCAACCTCAACCCCCACCCCCCACCCCCCGAAGTCCAGAATTCTGG
Source organism: Dipodomys merriami (assembly GCF_024711535.1). Lineage (NCBI taxonomy): Eukaryota > Metazoa > Chordata > Mammalia > Rodentia > Heteromyidae > Dipodomys > Dipodomys merriami. The sequence continues at coordinate 13,331,096 of NW_027204270.1, forward strand.
AGAATTCCGAGCAGGGCATGGCTTCCAACAGCATCTTCGATTCCTTCCCGTCCTACTCCCAGACCTTCATCCGCGGTGAGTAAGCGGTGACCCCCCCGGGTGGCCCTTTGGGGTGGGAGCGGTGGCCAAGAGGCCCCCGACCACCCCCCACCCCCTCCAGCCGCCTCCCCCGCCAACCCCGGCTGCCCGCCGGCCTCCGGCAGCCTCGGGGAGGAGGGCTGGCCGCCGCCGTGGTCTCTTGATGTGGCACTTTCTCGCTGGAGCTCAGAGGCCCTGGGGGGCCAGGACCAGTGGGGTCCCCTCTGTTTCCTGCCTTGAACCTCAGACTCGACCGCTTGGGTGCAGGCAGATCTGGGGCTGATTCTTGGGATGGCGCGGGGAGGCAGGCGGGCTGAGGCTGGACCTCTGGCTCCGATCTCTGCGAGGTCCTGGCTTTGCTGGGCGATCTTTGGGGAGTGGCAGCCAGTGAGGAGAAGGGAGCCTGGGCGTGGGGACTCATGGCTGCAGGCTGCGCCCGCATGGAGGCTGAGGGGGAGGACGGTGGGTTTGGGAAAAGACCCCTGGGCTCGGGGGCCGGGGACCTGAGTGTTTTGGGGGTGGCTGATTTTGTCTCTTCGCGGCCTTGGAGGGACCCAGAGTTCTGGGTTGTGTCCCTCAGCAAGGATGGGTATGGGGGGTCCTCGTGGAAGGCCTCTCACTGAAGGGGGGACTCCTGTCTCTCTGTGGCTCTCAGGGGGGCCGTTCCTCAGCCTCAGACCCTCCCTCCCCCGCTGCCTTCTTCCTCCCCAGAAGGAGCTGCTGTGGCTTCTGAGATTGGGGATCTAGAGTCCTGTTCCCACCTTGCTGTGTGACCCGACATGGGTTGCATCACCTCTCTGTGCTCCCAAGAGAGCGGTGCTGGCTGTGCTGTTGTGATTGTCTGAGGCTGGAGGCAAGCTGTGCACAGGGCCAGCAGCTCCGGCTTCTTCCAGGGACCGGTTTCTCCACTAGAAGGGGGAGGGGAGGGAGGGGGTGCTAAGGAAGATCTAGAACCCCAGGGCTTGGTGGGGGCAGGGGGCTGGGTGGGGAAGATGACTTTTGAGTCTTGGTCAGAAGCCTGTCAGTCTGTCTGTCTGTCTGCCCTGCCACTGGCTCCTGGCTGCCGTTGACCCAGGGCAGGTTGGGCGTTGTCTGTATAGGCTCAGCGGAGGCTGGCCTGAGCGCCCGCTTTGGTCAGGCCACGGTAGGGAGTTGGCGTGGAGGACTCCCAACCCCCCGACTCCCCACCCCCAAACCTGGCAGTGGCCGCTGACAAGCCCCAGCCCCCCCCCATCCCTCCTGCCATTCTTACCCGGTGCCCTGGTCGTCCTTAGAGCTAATTAAAGGCAGGGCTGCGGCAAGAAAATAAGAGTTTATAAAAACCATTTGCTGGCCCTTTGTAATCTGCATTCTCTCTCGGTGAGCAAGATGGAGAAATGCAGGGTTTCAAACAAAGGAGGCCTGGGAGCCTGGGCTGGCGCTGCTGAGTTGGTATGGAGTGGGGAGGCGGCCTCTGGGGCACAGGGGGAGAGGGCCAAGGACGCCCGTGGGCCGCAGGTACCGACTGCTGTCAGCCAAGTCCAAAAGCAGCTGCGCTTCAGACTGGACTGGGCGGCCATCCTGGCGATGCGGCCAGAAGCCAAGGACAGGCGGGCGAGCCCAGGGCGGCCCGCCGTACTGCAGGCTGAGCGCTGCCCACTGTCCCGCCCTGAAAAGTTAGTTACCTGCCATTTCCCCTACGCAGACACACGGAAAGAGAGGCGCGTTGCGGTTAGAACTGACGAAAGGGAAGACCTCATTATTTCCAGCCCGAGTTCGTGGACCCCCGCCCCCCAATTTCTCCACGAGTCGAGAACCCCAAGACTGCTAGGCCCTTGCCGCTTTCCTGGTGGGATTGTGCGCGTCCCCGTGGTTGTTTTGGTTGGGTTTGGGTTGGGTTCGGCGGTATTGGGAGGTTTGAATTCAGGGCCTCGGGGTGCTAGCTGGCCTCACAGGGGCTCTACCACCCAAGCCACACCTCCAGGCCCTGTTGGCTTTAATTACTATTTCACTTCGAGGACGGTGTGCTTTTTACCCAAGGCCGGCCTTGGTGATCTTTCCCCAGTCTCCATCCCCCAAGTAGCTGGGATTACAGGCCTGAGCCACGGCACCTGGTAGAGAGAAAGGACCTTCTATCCTCCACCGGCTCCCCTCCCTCTGCCCTGCCCCCCCAAATGCTGCCGCACCCCAGTCCCTCAGCCAGGTGAGCTCAGCAGACCTCACCACCCCCAAAGCTTAAATCCGGGGTCTGAGCTTTTGAAACCTCTCCCCAGAGTGATTCTGATGGCAGGCTTGGGAGCTGCTGCCTGGAGCCCCGTCCTCTACCCTCTACGGCCCAAGTGCTGTGACGCTCTTCGAGTCCCTTGACATCTCTGGTGGCCCTCGTCTCGTTGGTATAGGAAAGGAGGGAGTTGGGATCCACATTCTTCCCCAAGGCCTATCCCTGTGTCCCCTACCCTGCTTCCAGAGAGAGCCCCCCCTATGCTGTCACCCAGCTCTGCCATCTTGGGGAGAGTCAGGACTTGGGCAGAACCTTCTGGCAGCTGGGCCATGTCCCACCCCCTCTTTATAGCAGAGGGTAAGGCGGACCTCAGAGAGGAGGGCATAGTGGCGCCCACACTCCCCACTCAGGATTGAGGGGAGCCCGGGGCGGGGGGTGAGGGGAGGAAGAGGTGTTTGTTTCTCAACTTTGTCATCTTGAGATCTGGAGGAGCGCAGCATTCCCAGCTGAAGTGTGGACTGGGCTCTTCCCTAGCTAGCTTGGGGGGGGCGGCTGCTCTGTGACTCAGTTTCCTCATCTGTCGGATCTCATGGGGTGACCAAGAGACCAAAGAACCCACGCAGGCTCAGAGCGGCGGCCCTCAGGTGCCCCGGTGCTGGGCTTGTGTGTTCACACACGCGCGCGTCTGTCATTGGACTTGTCGTGGTCCTCGTGCGTGCAGGGGTGTGCGACCCTCTCCTTGTGTGTGCGGGTGTGTGTGTGACTGCGCTCCCCGCCAGCTAGTGATGCCCAGTGTCTCCCCGTGGGGGCGTGGGGAGTTTTATCGTGATCTTTCCACACTTCGCAGCGCCGCACCTGCTCTGTCCCTCTCCCCATTCCACACCCCCCTCCTCCTTTTGTGTGGGCTTGAACTCAGGGCCTGGGCACCATCCCTGAGCTTTTTGTGCTCAAAACGAGTACTCTACCACCTTGAGCCACAGCTTCACTTCCGGCTTTTTAGCGATTCATTGGAGATAAGAGTCTCACGGGCTTCCCTGCCCGGGCTGGCTTTGAACTGTGATCCTCAGGTCGCAGTCTCCCGAGTAGCTAGGATGACAGGCGTGAGCCACCGGCCTGGACGGTAGCTGTCCGCATGGACCCTTCCCGTTCACCCTCTCCTCCCACTGGGGTCCAAACGTAAGCAACGCCTGCTTTATGTGCTGGTCATTGTTTAAAGGGTATTAACTGCACTAAGGGGCTTCACTTTGGTATTCCAGACTCACGTATTAAACTCTGCTCGGAATCACCGCTCTCAGGGCTTGCTCTCTCCTTCCCCATCCCCAGTAGTCAATGAGTTCCAGGGACATCCCCCGAGCCATCTTCACACCGAGGTGCCGTCGGTTTGTTAATCCCTCCCTCTCCCTTTTCCCTCCCCCCCCCCACACAGTCCCACAGTTGGAAGCCTGTTCCGTGCGTCCCTCCACACATTGTTGCGCACGGGGCTTTATACAGACGGGCATATCTGTAAATATGTGTCTTGGGGGCTGGCTTCTACCTAGGAGTAAAAGCATATGATATTCAACTTTCTGGGCTTCTCCTGTTCCATCCATTTTCCTGAAAATAACACACCTTTGTTTTTTTCTTCATGGCTGTATACTATTCCATGGTGTTTCTATGCACCAGGCTTTTTTTTTTTGCCCATTCATTCATTGCTGAGCAACTCCCACTGCGGCAGCGTGGGGGGGCGTGTCCCAGGGGAGCCTGCGGGAGGACAACTGGGGTCCAGGCCCTTGACCCCCCCCCACGGACACCTGGGAGGCTGGGGAAACAGAACTGGACGGAGAAGAGGCTGCCTGGGAGGGAGGGGCCGCAGCCCCGGGCCCTCCCCCGGGCCCCGGCCGGTGGCGAGCACCAGGGGACCCTCCAGATTCCAGCCCCCCCCGCCCCACCCGGGCTCAGGTGCGCGCCGGCCCCCCGCAGCCCTGGCCGCCCGCAGCCCTGGCCCCCCGCAGCCCTGGCCCCCCGCAGCCCTGGGCGCCGTGGCTGCCCCGCTCCGGGTGCCACGGCGGCCCGGCTGCTTTGATGGCGGCTTCTGAGGGCGCCGTGCACACGCCCGTCTCCTGGACCACCCTGCCTGCCCACAGCACCCCAGGCTGGGAGGGCATTCCTGGGAGCCCCCGCTGCCCACAGAGGCCTGACACCCGGGCTGTGTGTCCAGGGCCCCGCTGGACATATAGAGAACCCATTGACACCCGGCCGGAGATGGCCACATCAAAGCCCAGCCCGGCTCCCTCACCTGCAGGGGAGGGGCCGGGAAGGACAGCCCGGAGCCTGACCTTCCAGAAAGTTCTGTGAGGCGGGAAGAAAGCCACTAGGAGGAAACGCTGGCCTCTCCTGAGGAGCGGGGAGACACACCGGGGCTCGGGGTCCCGCGGGACATCAGGAACATCCCCCCTTGCTCCTGTCTCCAGGGGACACCTCACTGCACCCCCCCCCGCCTCGTGTGTCTCCTGGGGCCTGGGCCGTCCAGGCTGAGCTCCATCGCACCCCACCAGTGTCTCCAGGGAGCCACTTGGGGGACCCTGTCCTCGGCTCCCCCATGCCACAGTGGGAAGGGAGGCAGGAGGGAGGGAAGGAGGAAGAGGAAAGGAGAAGGTAGAGAAGGGTGGAGGAGGGAAGAAGGAAGGGAAGAGGGAGGGCTCCCCCCTGGGGGCCAGGACCCGCCCCCCTCCCCCCCACGCACGAAGGACCCCTGCAAACCACCCACTCCTCTTGCGTAGACAGGGCCCCTCGGGGTAGGCCTCAAAGAGGGGGTGCAAAGAGGGAAAGGGGGACGTGTCCCCTCCTGAGCCCAGTGCAGCTGCCTGCCGGGTCTCGGAGCTGGACAGACTGAGCTGCGGGCTCCGAGGTGGACAGGGTGGAGGTGGAGGGCACCCCAGAAAGGTGTCTGGGAGCAGAGACGCCACCCCTGCTTCCTCGTGACATGGGGGGTGCTCACCCCGCCTCTCCAGACTCAGTTTCCCATCTGTAGAATGGTGAGACTAACAGTGCACACCCGAGGCTCCCTGGGTGCGTTTACAGCGATGAGGGGAGGTGTGCACTCGCCAGCTCCTGCGTAAAGCCAGAAAACCGAGGCAGACGTCCCTTCCCGGGTGTGCGCAAAAGATGGCCAGCGAGCCACAGCCAGCCACAGCCAGCCACAGCGAGCGAGCTCTCCTCTCTAGCTCAGTTTTACAATCACTCCTTCTCAGAGTCTGCCCTGGGCCTGGCCCTCTCCCCAGGCCCAGGGAGGGGACGGGGGGGGGGGCGGGGGGGCCGCGGGGTGTGCAGGGCGGATCCTCTCCTGTGCACACCTGGTGGCAGAGGCAGGTGCAAGGTGACCTTGGCAGGGGAAAGAAGAACACAGGGATGAATGGATCGCTAGGTGGATAGATGGGGAGGTGGATGGAAAGATGGTAGATGGGTATATGGATTGTAGGTTAATGGGTGGTAGCTGGATGTTGGATGAATAGATGGATGATGGATGGATGGATGGTGGATGTATAGATAGATGGTGGGTGCATGATGGATGGTGGATGGGTGGATAGGTGACTAGTGGATGGATGATGGATGGATGATAAATGGTGGAAGATGGATAGATGGATGGTAGATGGATGGATAGGTAGATGATAGGCAGATAGAGAGATAGATAGATAGATAGATAGATAGACGATGGATAGATAGAAGATGGGTGGATGGGGCTGGGAAGGTGGCTCAGTGGTAGAGCGCTTGCCTTGCATGCATGAGGCCCTGGGTTCGATTCCTCAGCACCACATAAGCAAAAAGAAAAAAGCCGGAAGTGGCGCTGTGGCTCAAGTGGTAGAGAATTAGCCTTGAGCTGAAGAGCTGAGGGACAGCACCCAGGCCCAGAGTTCAGGCCCCACGACCGGACCCAAAAAAAAAAAAAAAAAAAAAAAAAAAAAAAAAAGATGGGTAGATGGATAGAAGATAGATAGATAGATAGATAGATAGACAGACAGACAGACAGACAGACAGACAGACAGACAGACAGACAGACAGACGAGCAGGCCAGCAACTGCTGGCCAGGCGGCCCCCAGCCCCCCACTTCCCCTTTGCTGTCTGGTTTTTCTCCGAAGCCCTGTCCGGGCTGCTGCCCGGCTGCGCTGCGCAGACGGCTGGGAGGTTTAGGTTCCTCTTTGGGGTTTTCTTTCAAGTCTGGGAAAAGTGTTTTTGGCACAAGGCTCGGGCTTGCGTGTGGTCGGAAAGGGCAGACGTGTAACTGACGTATGGCTTGCAGGGTGGCTGCCGTCGGTGCCCCTCGGGAGCGCCCTTCTCCGCGTGCCCCAGCACACGCGCTTGCACATGCGCGTGCCTGGAGAGGCCTCGGAGCCCTGGGCATGGGGGGCGGGGGACATGGAGCTGGCCTCACCTGGGCTGACGGGGGGGAGGCAGCAGGTGCTGGGAGAAGAGAGAGAATGGGGGGCAGATCTGTTTGGACCACGGCTGCCCCCAAACAGTGCTCCTACAAGGCTGGTCGGGTGAGTTTTACGGAGCTGATGGCTGATGTGCTTCACCCAGCTCCATATGCCAGCTCCAGAATGCCAAGCGCTCCATAAAGCCAAATCATGGTGTGACCTCGGTGTCCATTTCACCAATGGGAACTGAGAGTCAGCAAAGGCAAGTGACTTCCACCCACGGTCATATCGGGAGAGACCGGTGGGGCCCAGGCTCAGACCAGGGCCTGCCTGGCACCAGGGCTGCCTGGTTAAACTCTCACTCCGACCTAGAGGGGTCTCCTGGTCCTTAAGATGAAGACACACCGCCTCCAGGGAGCCCTCCGGGAGAGGTGACCTCCGCCTCCCCTGCCACCTTCCATGCCCCTTCAGGCCCTGCTCAGATAAATACTTCCAGAAGGGTTTCTAGAAAGCTGGAGTCTGGGTGGGGCTGGGATCAGGCGGGTGTGGGGCACAGCCCGGCGCTGGGGAGGAGAGCAGGGAGTTGGGAGGGCTGGTGCCTTCAGGATGAATAGGCTGGATCTCAAAGGGACAGTGGGGATCAAGCATCTCATGGCGCTCAGAGCTGAGCTCTGGCTGAACTGGGCAGGGCAGGTGTGCGCTCTGAGCGCACGTGTGTGTGTGTGTGTGTGTGTGTGTGTGTGTGTGTGTGTGTGTGAGTGTGAGTGAGTGAATGAAAGCCCCAGGGCCTCCACCTGGGCTCACCAGCCCTATTTTTACCCACACAGCTGTGTGGCCACATGACCTTGGTCTCAGGCGCGTAGATGATGCAGGATGCTCAGCTGGGACCCTGTGCGCTGCGGGGTCCCAGGCTCAGGCTATGGCTCCACCCCCAGGCGCCCCAGGCCCCAGGCTGGAGACCCTGCTCCTTCCTTCCTGCTCCATTCCCCCAGCGCCAGTGCTGTTCATGCTTCGAGCCCACAACGTAAAAATAAGAAATGACACGAGGCCTGTCATCCTAGCCACTCAGGAGGCTGAGATCTGAGGATCACAGTTCAGAGCCAGTCCGGGCAGGAAAGGCCGTGAGAATCTTATCTCCAATAAACCACTAGAAAACCAGAGGTGGCGCTGTGGCTCAAGTGGTAGAGCGCTCACCTTGAGCTGAAGAACGCAGGGACAGTGCCCAGGCCAAGAGTTCAAGCCCCACAACCGACCAAAAATAAAAACTACCAAAAAGCCAAAGTAGAGCCATGACTCAAGTGGTAGAGCACCAGTAGCCTTGAGTAGAAAAAAGCCAAGAGAGAACACAGCGCCTTGAGCTCAAGCCCCAGTCCCGGCACATAAACAGAAAGTTCCTGGAGACGTTTGTGCTACAGAAGAGTCTGGGTTTACTACATTGAGTGCTACGGGAGAAGCCCAGAATCTTCCATATCTCGAATCATGCCACCTGCAGGAGGGGCAGGAGGAAGATGGGGCTTAGAACCAGAGGCTGCAGATTTCCCCACCAGACCACCGCTGGCTGGCTGGCCCTGCGGCCTCCTGACCTCGTGGCCTGTGAGGTGCGGATGCCGGGCTGGCTGGGCATGGGAGGGGTCTCCTCATTATGCCCCCCTCCCTTGAATCACAGCTCTTCTTCACCTCCTCTGTTTCCTAGAAACCAGGAAACCAGTGTGGCATTTCCCTGGGTGCTCCGCAGATGTTATCAGGCAGAGATGAAGAAGCCAGACAAACCTGAGAACAACAGTACCAGCAACAGGGCTCTCTGGTGCAGGACTTGTCAGGGCCTTTCATGTCCTCATAAACACGGACATCTCTAATAAACACAGCAAGGTAAACTGCTTCATGGAAAGCTATTAAATCCATATCTTGGACTAAGGCACTCTAGAGCCAAATGATCTGTTCAAAGACTCGAGAAACTGTGTGAGACTTAAAAGAAAATTTTGCTGGCCTCTAAATACTGAAAAAAAAAAAGATGAAATTAAGAAATACTTAATTGAGCCAAGCATACCGGGTGGCTCACTCCTGTAATCCCTGAGAATCTCTGTTCAAGTCCAGTCTGGGTGAAAAAGTTAGCAAGACCTCATCATAAGCTGTAGGCTGGGCATGGTGGCTCAAGCCTGTAGTCCCAGCTATGAAAAGCCCATAAGTGGGCTATAGGTAGAAGATCCTGATCTGAGGTCAGCCCAGGGCTAAATCTCCATACCCCACCTGAAAAATAACGAGCTGGGGTCGTGGCTCAACAGTCGAGCACCTGCCTAGAAAGCGCAAGGTCTCGAGTTCAAACCTCAGAACCTCCAAAAAAAATGTGTAGAAAACTGTCTAGAAAGGATAAATTATGACGACTGAAGTCTTAAACAGCTATACCATATTAGCAGTGTCCAGACATGGAAAATCTCTTCTAGAAGCTTCCTTCTGGGCCGCCATCGTGTGTGATGAGTGGCACTGTGGCGTGCAACTCTCCCTGCGCACCCACATGCGTTTCCCCCAGAACCGAAGCTGCTGTGAGGCCTGTTGCACAGATGGGGAAACTGAGATGCCAGCGGCTGAGCCTCCTGCCGGCCGGCCCAGCGGGGCTCTCCTGCCCAGGCCCAGCGGGGCTCTCCTGCCCAGGCCCAGCGGGGCTCTCCTGCCCAGGCAGCCCAGCGGGGCTCTCCTGCCCAGGCCCAGCGGGGCTCTCCTGCCCAGGCCCAGCGGGGCTCTCCTGCCCAGGCAGCCCAGCGGGGCTCTCCTGCCCAGGCAGCCCAGTGGGGCTCTCCTGCCCAGGCCCAGCGGGGCTCTCCTGCCCAGGCCCAGCGGGGCTCTCCTGCCCAGGCCCAGCGGGGCTCTCCTGCCCAGGCGGCCCAGCGGGGCTCTCCTGCCCAGGCCCAGCTGGGCTCTCCTGCCCAGGCGGCCCAGCGGGGCTCGGCCTGGACAGCCAGGGGCTCGCTGTGCGTGAGTCGGGGCAAGGCCAGCGTCTGGGGACCAAGGCAGGGAAAGCTGGAAACACACACGCACACACACATGCACACACACACGTACGCACACACACACGTGCACACACGCACATGCACACACGCGTGTGCACATGTGCACATGCACACATGCACATACACACATGTGCACACATACACGCACACATGTGTACACACACATGCGCACACACACACACACACGGCCTTGGTGTGCTGGCCCTCTCCTTCACCAGGGCAGAAGGGGAGAAACTGAGGCTCAGAGAGAGAGAGGACATGACCAAAGCTAAGCTCCAGCCACATCCTGAAACCCGTGCGCATGCGCACACGCACAGGCACGCACGCACATGCACACACAACCTCACAGGTGCACACACACGCACGCACGCACACACAAACAGGCACGCACACGCACACGCACACACACACGCGCACACACACACATGCACACGCACACACAACCTCACAGGCACACACACAACCTCACAGGCACAGACACAACCTCACAGGCACACACACACGCACGCACGCACACACAGGCACACACACGCACACGCACGCACACACACACAGGCACACACACGCACACGCACACACGCACACACACGCACACGCACGCACACACGCACACGCACACACATGTGCGTGCACACGTGCACACACACATGCACACGCACACACACCTCACACGCACACACACACAGGCACACACACAACCTCACAGGCGCACACACACACACACAACCTCACAGGCACACACACACGCACGCACACACACACAGGCACACACACAACCTCACAGGCACACACACACACAACCTCACAGGCACACACACACACGCACGCACACACACACAACCTCACAGGCACACACACATGTACACACACACACAGGCACACACACACACAACCTCACAGGCGCACACACACACACACGCACGCACACACACACACAGGCACACACAGGCACACAAGCACACGCACACACACGCGTGTGCACACATGTACACACACATGCACACGCACACACAACCTCACAGGCACACACACAACATCACAGGCACACACACGCACACGCACGCACGCACACACACACAGGCACGCGCACGCATGCACATGCATGCACACGCATGCACATGTGCGTGCACACGTGCATGCACACGCACACACAACCTCACACACACAGGCACACACACAACCTCACAGGCGCACACACACACACACAACCTCACAGGCACACACACACACACGCACGCACACACACACAGGCACACACACACACAACCTCACAGGCACACACACACGCACGCACACACACAGGCACACACACACAACCTCACAGGCGCACACACACACACACACACACACACACAGGCCCACACACAACCTCACAGGTGCACACACACAGTCCGTGGCTGTAACACCCATCCACTATTCAGGGGCCCCCCTGTGGGGTCCCGGCCGCCCCTCAGAGTAGCCTCACACAACCAGCTAAGAAACCCCTCCTGTCCTGCCGAGGCCCCAGACCCTGCCACGGGCCTGGGCCCACGGGCTGGTGTGGCCTCCGGGTGGCCAGGAGCCGGCGCACCCGAGACCCAGGCCACGCCACCGGACGTCAGAACCCAGGGAGACGGAGGCAGGTGGCGCACAGCGGCCAGCCTGGCCCTCTGCGGGTGGACTATGAACACATACGAGCTGTGGCCAGGCCCCCGGGTCCCGCAGCATCGACCTCCCTGGTCCACTCTTCCATAGGGAGCTGAACATCTAAGGCTGGGCACTGTAGCTCATGCCTATAATCCTAGCTACTCGGGAGGCTGAGATCTGAGGATTGTGGTTCAAAGCCAGCCTGGGCAGAAAAGTCTGTGAGACTCTTATCTCCAGTAAACTACTTAGAAAAGCCAGAAGTAGCGCTGTGGCTCAAGTGGTAGAGTGCTTACCTTGAATACAAAGAGGCTCAGAGACAGGGTCTAGGCTCTGAGTTCAAGCCCAAGGAAGGAAGGAAGGAAGGAAGGAAGGAAGGAAGGAAGGAAGGAAGGAAGGAAGGAAGGAAGGAAGGAAGGAAGGTAGGAAGGAAGGAAGGAAGAAAGAAAGAAAAGAAAAAGAAAAAGAAAAAGAAAAAGAGCCAGGTGCTGGTGACTCCTGCCCGGCTGCTCAGGAGGCTGAGGTCTGAGGATCTCAGACAAACAAATCGGAAAGAGTGTCACTTCCCCAAAAAGCTGGAAGTAAAGGTGTGGTTCAAATGCTGGAGCTCTAGCTCTGAGTGAAGCCAGGTGAGCCAGCCTGGGGCCCTGAGTTCAAGCCCCCATACCAACACCCCGAGCAAAATGGACAAGCGGCTGGACACCTAGCATGTGGGGCTTTGGGTGGAGCCTGGAGTGCTGTGGGCATGCTCTGTCAGGAAAGGGGGAGGCCGCGCCCCCAGGGGGTCAGGGTGTGTGCCAGGGCAGGGCTGGGCCAGAGCCCAGCGAGAGGGGACCGCAGGGTGAGGGGACCAGCCCAGACCTCGTCTCGCGTGGGGGGAGGGGGGATCTGGCTGAGACCTGCACTTCCTCACATGGACAGAAGCCCAGAAACACCCCAAGCCACCACACAGCCGGCCCAAGGGACCGCAGCGGTGGTCCAGCCCCCGGCCACACAGGGCCTGCATGGCAGAGGGGACACGGGACGCGGTGACACTCTCCACACACACAATACACCGCGGGGGTCTCAAAAGCAGATCTCAAACTGCACATCCTGTCCCGGATCTGGACCTGGCCTGGCCAAAGAAAGGAGAGAGGGAGGGAAGGAGGGTGGGAGGGAGGGAGGGAGGGAGCAGAGCAGGCTAGGAGCCCAAACATCACTCACTGTTCTGGGTGGCAGGGTTTGTGGGTGGTTTTAATTTTCTTCTTCATAATTTTATTATTTTCCAATTTTCCCTTAATGAATGTGTATTATTTTCATACTCGGGAAAAAGATGTGTTTTTGTGTGAAGAGACTGGATTTGGAATTGTTCTTGCCTTCCGAGACGCTGGGCTTTAACCCTGAGTTCCATACCCCCTGCCCCCAGCACTGCTTCTGTGGGTTGGTTCTTCTGAAAGGAGCTTCTGGGCAGCTCCCACCCACCCATCTCCCCAAAAGCCAGGCTAGGGTCTCAGGAGCTGGAAGTGACCTGCCATGGTCCCTAGACTGGTGACAAGGTGATTGGGACAAGGGCCGAGAGGAGAGAAGCCGTGACCCTCTTCACCAAGAAGGGCAAACAGGATAGGGCTTTGGCGTATGCGCAGGAGTGCCCTTCTGGTGTCCTTGGCTTGTGGCCCTGCCTCTACCTTTAAGGCCAGTACCGAGAGCCAGGTCTCTGCATACCACCATCACCCTGGCCTCTAGCCTGTTCTCCATGACCGCCTCCCCCCTGGCTGCCCTCATCTCCCTCCCTCTTCCACTTGAAAGAAAGGACTTGAGGCTCACCTGGGAAGCCAAGATGCCACCTTACAAAGTCCCTTTTGTCACCTAAGGTGCTGGAGTCACCATGTTGGGGATTCGCATGTGGGCTTCACTGTTTATGCCTCTTGGAGCCTCTGCTTCCTAAACAGGTGGGCAGCAGGCAACTGCGTGTGCAAAGGCCCTGTGGCTGTAGGACTCCTGCGGCTGGAGCTAGGCGAGAGAGGGACGGGGTAGAAGGAGATGAGAACAGAGAGGGACAGGTGACACGGACCGCCGCAGGGCTGGGTGGACACCCCTGCGTCCCTCACTGCCCCCTTGCCCCCCACACTGCCCTGGGAGCGCGTTTGCTTGCTTGTCCTCTATGGCTTTTTCTTTCTCCCGCTGGAAGGAAGGTGTCATGCCACTTCATGGCTCTGTTGTCCCTTCCTGCCCCCCCACTCCCAGAACCTGAGATCATCCTCAGCACATAGTAGGTGCTCAGTAAGTCCTTGCTGACCACACACAGTAGGTCCTCAGTGTTTGCTGGCTGCATGAACCCAGGGCCCCTGGCTCCTCTGCTTCTTGCTCTCCTCTTCTTTTCCGCTCCTCCTTTCCCTCTCCAAGTGCAGGATTGGGAACCTTGGCCCGAGGGGGCTGGGACAGGGGTGAGGATAGCCCAGGGGCGCTCAGGCCCCCAAGCGCGGCCTGGGTCTTGGGGAGCGGAGTCTGCGGACACTTGCTGGGCCTCCTGGCGCCTTATATTTTTGTCGGTCGTGGGTCTTGAACTCAGGGCCTGGGCACTGTCCCTCAGCTCTTTAGCTCAAGGTGAGCACTCTACTCCTTGAGCCACAGCACCACTTCCGGGTTTCTGGTGGTTTATTGGAGATAAGAGTCTCACGGACTTTCCTGCCTGGGCTGGCTTTGAACCACGATCCTCAGATCTCAGCCTCCTGAGTAGCTGGGATTATAGGCGTGAGCCACCAGCACCTGGCTAGAGTGGCATTTCTGTCAGGGAAAAAAGCGAATGGCAAAGAGGTGTCCATGTCCCACCCTGTAGCTGGAGTTGGGGGAAGGGAGAGGGGTATAAGGGGGAGGGGGAGGGGGAGAAGGGGGGGGTGAAGGGATCAGGACATAGGAGCCAGCCTAAGCTTAGCTCCACCCACATCCACCTCTGTCCCACCTCCATCTCCAAATCCAGGGGCCTGGGGACAGGGCCCCAGACCTCCCAAGTAGCACCTCAGGGGTGAACAGCCACCACTTCCTGCACAGGCACACACGCACACACACACACACACACGCACACGCACACACACACACACTCATGCACACACGCGAGCAGCCCACTTCCTGGCGTCTGCACTCCGCAATGACAGCCCTCTGGTTGGCTGGAGGTGAACTTGAGCAAGGTACTATCTGCTTCTGTGTTTTTCCTTCTTCATGGGGGTCCTGGCCCTGGAACGGAGTGCATAGCCAGCCAAGCAGACGTAGCGAGAAGCGCTGTGGCGATCCACGTAGCGTGGGTGATTTGAATCCAGGGCTGGCTCCCGGCTGAGCCTGCCATAGACCACGAGCGCAAGGTGCAGCGTCCGCCACGGCCAGGCACATCCAGCACTTCTGCCCAATTTGCTTTCAAGTCTGGGGCTGGATTTATTTTTTCATATCTTTTGCTTTCCTTTAAATATAAGTAGGGGGCTGGGAAGGTGGCTCAGTGGCTCAGTGCTTGCCTCGCATGCATGAAGCCCTGGGTTCCATTCCTCAGCACCACATACACAGAAGAAGCTGAAAGTGGTGCTGTGGCTCAAGTGGTACAGTGCTAGCCTTGAGCACAGAGAAGCTCGGGGACAGCGCCCAGGCCCTGAGTTCAAGCCCCAGGACCTACAAATAAATAAATAAAATATAGAAGAAATTGAACAATACAATCAACCTACCGGTCACTGATGGCTCACGCCTGTCATCCTAGCTACTCAGGAGGCTGAGATCTGAGGATCACGGTTCAAAGCCAGCCCAGGCAGGAAAGATGATGAGACTCTGATCTCCAATGAACCACCAAAAAAGCCCAAAGTGGAGCTGTGGCTCAAGTGGCAGAGTGCCAGCCTTGAGTGAAAAAGCTCAGGGACAGCGCCACGCCATGAAGTCTCAGCATTGGTATACACACAGACACAGACACAGACAGACAGACAGACAGACACACACACACACACACACACACACACACACACAAACACATACACATGAGGTTGGACTCAGGGCTTGGGCACTGTCCCTGAGCTTCTTTTTGTTCAGGGCTAGCACTCTACCACTTGAGCCACAGTGCCACTTGCAGCTTTTTCTGTTGATGTGGTACTGAGGAATCGAACCCAGGGCTTCATGCATGCTAGGCAAGCACTCTACCACTAAGCCACCTTCCCAGCCCCAAAGGTTTTTTGTTTTTTTGCTATTTATTACATATGGTTTTACCTAAGAACAAAATAATAATAATGATAAATTTACAGATAGAAACAATTTCAGAACTGGAACTGTAAATCAGCTCGCACGCATTCTGCTGCCCCGCCGAGCCGCGGCTCCCGTGGGCCCTGGTGGCCGTGGCGGTGGTGGCGGCCGTGGGCGGTGGCGGCCGTGGGCGGTGGTGGTGGCCGTGGGTGGTGGCGGCCGTGGCGGTGGTGGCGGCCGTGGGCGGTGGCGGCCGTGGGCGGTGGTGGCGGCCGTGGGCGGTGGTGGCGGCCGTGGGCGGTGGTGGCCGTGGGTGGTGGCGGCCGTGGGCGGTGGCGGCCGTGGGCGGTGGTGGCGGCCGTGGGCGGTGGTGGCCGTGGGTGGTGGCGGCCGTGGGCGGTGGCGGCCGTGGGTGGTGGTGGCGGCCGTGGGCGGTGGCGGCCGTGGGCGGTGGCGGCCGTGGGTGGTGGTGGCGGCCGTGGGCGGTGGCGGCCGTGGGCGGTGGCGGCCGTGGGCGGTGGTGGCGGCCGTGGGCGGTGGTGGCGGCCGTGGGCGGTGGCGTGAAACCCCTGAGCGACACGCCAAGTGCCCCCGTCCTTCCTTTGTGGAACTCTGCTCCACAAAAAAAAAAGAAAAAGAAATTACTAGCAAGACAAATGTGCGTATGTGGGGTCCCCCTGTCCAATCACAACCCTCCCCTTGCCTCTGCCTGGGGCCGGACAGTTGTGGCCACACTCCCCATCCATTTTGTTTTTGTTTTGGTTTTGGTCGGTCGTGGGGCTTGAACTCTGGGCCTGGGTGCTGTCCCTCAGCTCTTCAGCTCAAGCACCACGACCGGACCCCCCCCAAAAAAAAAAGAGTCTCTCGGACTTTCCTACCCAGGCTGGCTTTGAACTGCGATCCTCCGATCTCAGCCTCCGGGGTAGCTAGGATGGGAGGCATGAGCCACCGACACCCGGCTTCCTCATCATATGAACTGAACTCCCGCTCGGCTGGATCCTCTTTGCTCTCAATGTTATTTTCTGCTTGTGAAAGGAGAGTTTGGGGTGACTGAAAGGCCAGTACGAGGGGACGTGTGCCGCGAGTGAGGCTGTGTTGGGAGTGGGCAGGGGCGGGTCATCTGCCCTCTCCATTTCACATGGAGGCTGGGGGGGGGGTGCGGGCAGCCCGGTCACACAGCCTGGGAGGAGCCAGCAGGCTGGTGTCTGGGCTGGCTCACCCGCCACACAGGCAGCTGGGTAGTGGGGTTCACGTCACCCCACAGCACAGTGGGGTGTGGAGAAGTCAGGTGCTGGAGGAGGGTCTGCCAGCCCCACTGGGCTCACCAGCTGGGAGAAGTGGGGACCGGCAGCCCCCAGAGCTCGGAGCCCCGATGCCAGAGCCTCGCCCTCACTGAGCCTGCCCAGGGCACGCGCGGCCTGGGGTGGAGGGGCTGCCAGGAGCCTGGCCCCGCGTGTCTGCACGCCGGGTCTGCGCATGGCCACCGTGGCTGGGGGGGGGGGGGATGCAGCACCCGTGACTGTGTTTAACTGTCCACATGTGCGGATCCCAGCACCGCCGGGGCGTCAGGGAGGTCCTGTCTGCGTACACACACAGGTGTGTCCCCGCCAGCCCTCGTGAGCAAGCCCGTGAGCCGCGTGCGGCATCCTGTGCCCTGGCTTCCAGCTCCGCCCTTCCGCTCTCCTGGCTCTTTGCAGTCCTGGGAAAGGCGCCTTTGTTTTCTGCCAATCCGGGGGCTTGCACTCTGGGCCTGGATGCTGTCCCTGAGCACCGTTTTGCTCAAGGCTAGCGCTCTACCACTTTGAGCCACAATGCCATTCCGGCTTTTTCTGTGATTAATTGGAGAGGAGTCTCCCAGACTTTCCTGCCCTGGCAGGCTTTGAACCCTGATCCTGGAATCTCAGCCTCCTGAGCAGCTAGGCTTACAGGCATGAGCCTCTGGTGCCTGGCTCAAAAGGTGCCTTTTCTACGGAGATGAGACACTGGCTTAATGTGACAGGGACACAGTGCTCTGCCACCGGACACATTTCTATCTAAAGGCGGGTCTCGGTCCTCCATTCTATGGCAATATAACGGAATGCCTGAGGCTGGCTCCTTTCTAGGAGAACTTTTTCCTAGACACTTTGGAACTGTTAAGTCTAAATCAGGGTGCTACCTACAGCCGGGCCAGGTCGCCACCTCCAGGATGGTGGGTGTCACTGTGCCCTCCAAAAGGGCCGACTATGCCCTCACAAGGTGGAAGGGCAGAAAGGATGATCGCTGGTTCTCAGCAACCCTTCTGTGAGCTGGAGCTCCCGTCACCCAGCCACAACTCCCCAGAGTCCCCGCCCCCCAGTGCCACCCCACAGAGGAGTCAGGCTCAACAACGAGAGACCCTGGGGAACATGGGGTTCTTAATGCCCACCAGGGCATTAAAATGGACCTAACTTCCAGCCTGGGCACGGGGGTGGGTGGGGGAAGGAAGCCTGGCGGGCAGATGAGGGGAAGCAGGTGCAGCACCCTGTCTGACCTTGGCCAAGCCCTGGGCTCTTCTTGAGCCTCAGTTTCCCCAGCTGTGGAATGGGGAAATC
Source organism: Dipodomys merriami (assembly GCF_024711535.1). Classification (NCBI taxonomy): domain Eukaryota; kingdom Metazoa; phylum Chordata; class Mammalia; order Rodentia; family Heteromyidae; genus Dipodomys; species Dipodomys merriami. The sequence goes on from NW_027204270.1 coordinate 13,349,154, forward strand.
GACTTCAGATCGCTATGAGGTTCTTAAGATGTTCGAGCCAGGCCTCCCCTGGGATGGGGTCCAGCGGCCCGGATGGTGACCGCGGCGCCCGCCACACCGGGTGGTGGCCCCGCGAGGTGGCATGAAACACGGGCTGTTCTCCGCCTCGCCCTGCCCGTATTGATCGTGCCATGCATGCGGTCCACAGCTGATCCCTTTCTGCAAAGGGCTGGCTGGCTTTCCTTTCCGAGGGCGACACTAGAAAGCCATGTGGCTTTTATTGCCGGCAGGAATGTCACAGGCCTTCCTCCTCCGCCACATGAAATGGAGCCGTAATCTGCAGCCGTGTAAGGCCAGAGCTGCTCTCTGCGGAGCCCCGGACTCTGAGACTCATTAAGGCCTCACAAGGACTGACAGTCATTAGGAACTTTTAAGGCAGGGTGGAAAATCCCTAATGGGACCAGCCGGTCCCAGGAGCTGCCGGGTGGGCTAGGGGAGGGGAGGGCTTCCCAGGAATGAAGGTTCCAAGCTGCATCCCTGGGAGGGGGCGGCAGGGAGGGGCTCAGGCTCTGCCCCGGCCTCAGCCCAGACCCTTCCTTCCCCAGGCCTTGGTTCTGCTATTTGATGGGCAAGGGTTTGGGGCTGGGATCTCAGAGGCTTTTAGAGGGGCACTGTAAGATGCTAAATCCTTCCCACCACACCTGTGCTCACACACATGCGTGTGCTGGTCCTAGGGCTTGAACTCAGGGCCTGGGCACTGTCCCTGAACTATTTTGCTCAAGGCCAGCGCTCTTCCACCTGAGCCACAACTCCACTTCTGGCTTTTTGGTGGTTCATTGGGGACTTTCCCAACCCAGGTTAGCTTTGAACTTGTGATTCTCAGCTCTCAGCCTCCTGAGCAGCCAGGATCGCAGGTGTGAGCCACCAGCACCCAGGGTGCCCATAATTCTTGTGCCAAGTCTAGTTTGGGTCCATGGCTGTAACTTCAAGCATCTGGTTCTGATCCATGAGAACAGAATGGGATGCTGTGGAATCTGTCTGCGCTCGGGCTGGGCGGCCTGCTTGGGATCTCAGCAAGATCCTTTACTTCTCCTGCTTCTATTTTTGTCACTTGGAAAATGGGGGGAGATCATTATAGCTGCTCGTTAAGCATGCTGAAGACCAGTGTGCAAAGACTCAGGAGCCTTTTTGTTGTTGTTTTTTGTCAGTCGTGGGGCTTGAACTCTGGGCCTGGTGCTGTCCCTGAGCATTTCAGCTCAAGGCTAGCGCTGTACCACCTGAGCCACAGTGCCCCTTCTGGTTTTCTGGTGGCTCCTTGGAGATAAGTCTCACGGACTTTCCTGCCCAGGGCTGGCTTTGAACTGTGATCCTCAGATCTCAGCCTCCTGAGTAGCTAGGATGACAGGTGTGAGCCACCAGTGTCCAGCCAGAGGAGCTTTTTCTGTCCCTCCCTGCCAAAGCCAAAGCCCCATCAGGTCCTGGGTAAGAACTTGAACTCCTCTTTGCTAGAAGCCTGGGGCTCCAGCTTCCCAGGACCCTCTCCCCACTGGAGCCTCTCCCTCTCCCCCCAATCCACGGCTGCCTGGTGGGAGGCGTGGGTTCCCCCCCCCCCGCCCCGCCGTGCTCAGATGGACTTGTCTGTGTTGGGGTGTGGAGAGGATGCTCTTCCCTCCTAGAGCCAGGGTTTCCCCCTCCACGAAATGAAGCGAATAAAAGAATGAAGCCCCTGCGCGCCCAGGCACCATGAGGCTGAGCCACGCGGGGAGAAAAGCGCCCCGCACACACAGCAGCCAACACACTTCCAGGGCAATTATCAGTCAGACCAGGAATCGAAGTCACAGGCGACCGAGTCATTCCCTGAGGGAATGGACTCCATTTATAGATGACAGGAGGGAGGAGCGGGGGATGGGGGGAGGGGGGAGGGGGAGAGAGAAGACCCCCCCTTGGGACTCAGGCTACTGATGGAGCCCACATGCTTGCTGGGGTCTCCCTCCCTCCTCCTTCTCCCTTCCTGTCCCGCATTCCCCAGAGACTGGCCTAATGTGGGGGCAGGAATGGGGAGGGGGCTTGCTAGTGTCCCCCCCCCAAAAGCAGAACAGCCTGCGTGTGCTAGAAGGGCCTGCGGGCCCCTGCCCAAGGGTGCAGGAAACCCTGCCTGGTGTCCCCCAGGGAGCTGGCCAGTGCTGAGAGAGGGACATCGAGGCCCAGAGGGAGAGAGGGTGGAATGGCCGGTCCCCTAAGCACTGGATGTTGGGGTGACATCAGCTGCAGGGGAGAACTCACAGGACTGTGGTCTTGCTGCCCCCAGCTAGGGGCCAGCCCTGCCTTGTGGCCCTGGGCTAGGCAATCCCCCCTCACCCTCCCCCCCGCTCCCTGGCCAGGCCAGTCCTGAAGCTGAGGGATCCAGAGATCCGCTCTCATCGGTGGCTCTGAGGATCCAAGGTGGTGGACCCCAGCCCAGAACCCGGGAAGGTTGGCCAACCCCTCCTGCCCAACTCCCAAGACATCCCAGAGATGTCGCCTGGCCACCAGCGAAGCGTCCCCTCCACTTCGCTGACCACTCTTTGCCCACCACCACCACCTGGCTGTGGGGAGAGCTTGGTGCCTCATGGCCGTGGGGTGCCTTGCTCCCCACATCTGGAAGTCTTGCAGGCTTTTGTTGTTGTTGTTGTTGGTCATGGAGCTTGAACTCCGGGCCTGGGCGCTGTCCCTCAGCTCTTCAGCTCAAGGCGAGCGCTCTACCACTTGAGCTGCAGCACCACTTCCAGTTTTCTAGTGGTTTTATTGGAGATAGGAGTCTCGTGGTCTTTCCTGCCCGATCCTCAGATCTCAGCCTCCTGAGCAGCTAGGATTACAGGCGTGAGCCACCGGCGCCCGGCACCTTGCAGGCTTTAAACCTGGCTCTGACCCGCCTTTGCTTAGCGGCTCCAAAGCCTGGCACATGCCCTAAACCCTAGGCTACTGTCTCCCCAGTGTGCTCACCCCATGTGTGGGGCCAAATGGGGTGCCAGGATCGGGTGGAAGCCACACAGACAGTCACTGGCACTGCTGATAGATGTACCCCAGCCCCCAAGCTCCCTTGCACCCACTCTGTCCCCCACCAAGTTGACCCTTCAACACACACACACACACACACACACACACACACACACACACACACACACCCTGTAATTCAAAATACACCTGACCACACACACCCATTCCAGAGAGGCTGCCTGCCCGGGAAGGAGGGCCCCAGAGCCGGATTCTCCACACAGGGGGTTCCCTCTCAAAGGCCCTTCCTTCTCCACTTAAGGTGACCATTTTTCATGACTCGGCCTCTTGGTTTACATGTGCATGCACAGGTTCGTCATAGAACTATATTTTCTGTCTAGTGTAAGTCACCGTCTGCGAACGTTCATGTCTAAAATCCCTTTGCCAAGGCCATGTCATTTACTTTTCTTTCACAGCAAATGACTGACGGCATTGCGGGTGGACTGGAGCTCTGCCTCCCTCCCCTCCTTCCCCCTCCCCTCCCCTGCCCTTCTCTTCCACCCTCCCCACTGTAAAATCCACAGTTAGATACAACCTCCACTGTCAGACTAGGAAAGCCACCCATCCCTGGAACTCCCAGGGGCTCCCAGGGAGGCAAGTTCCACCTTGGATCCCTTTGGAGCGAGTATGGGGATCAGGCTGGTTCTGGAAGAGTCTCCTGGGTGGGGAGGGAGGAAATAGAGCCCTGTGGAGGGGGAGAGGAGGGGGAGGGCCCTGGCTCTGAACCAGCCCAGTGGCATCCTATCAAAGTGTCTGCTTGTGTGGGTGAGGGAGGGGGATGAGGGTCTGAGAGCCTCAGGACTCCTGGGGTGGGGGGGGGCGCCTCTGCGAGGAACACTAGGGTCAATCTACCTGAAGGCAAGTCCCGGGCTGCCCTTACCACCCCAGGCAGCGCCCAGGTGAGCCAAGAGGGGCCAGCATGGTCATGAACTTGGCCCTGGGTCTCAGCAAGCTCTGGTGGGAGGACTGGACATCTTTTTGGTTTTTTGCAATAACAGCGGCACTGACCTGCCAGTGAGGTTTGTACTTGTCAGGCCAGCACTAAGGACCCGGCCCACAGACCTGCCTTGGGCAGCGCTGCAGATGGGGGGCCCCCAGCTCACAGCCTGAGGCCCCCTCCTGGATGGGGGCTCCCCAGCAAGCAGAGGAGCCTTGCCTCAGTTACTCCTGGCTTAGAAGCTCTGGACCAAGCTAGTGAGGAGAATGCCTCCAAGGAGAGGAGACAGCAGTTGTTTCCAAGCTGGGAGGGGAGCGTGTATGGCATGGCTCAGGATGAGAACTCTCCTCTGTCACTGCAATGGACAAAAACAGTAGCGCAGCCAGCCCTGGGCCGTCAGTCCCCGAGCAGGAGAAGCTGGTTAGGTGTTGGTTAGAAGTGTGAATGAAATTCTGTGCCTCCCATCCTGCAAAAGAGTAGGGGAATGGAGTATATATATATATATATATTTCTTCTTCTTTCTCTTCTTCTCCTTCCACTTCTTCCTCCTCTAATATGAGGCTTGAACTCAGGGCCTGGTTGCTTCCTAAGCTTCTTTTTTTTTTTTTTTTTTTTTTTTTTTGCTCAAAGCTAATGCTCTACCACTTGAGCCACAGATCCACTTCTGGCTTTTTTGGTGACTGGCTGAAGACAAGAGTGTCACTGGTTTTCCTGCCCAGGCTGGCTTCGAACCGTGATCCTCAGGTCTCAGCCTCCTGAGTAGCTGGGATCACAGGCGGGGAGGGGGTCCTGCGGGCCACAGGGCACCGAGGGCGCGGAACCGGCCGCGCTTCCCGCGCCGGGCCCCGGTGCCCGCAGCTGCCGCGCATCTGTGCGCTGGGCCGGGCCGCGCGGCGGCTCCATGGGCAGAGCGCGGGCGCCCACCAGCGGCGGCTCCCGGCGCTGCCGCCGCCCCGGGGCGGCCCGGTGGCCCCGCGACCTCCGCGCGGGGGACCCAGCGCCCGCCACCCGCTCCCCAGCCCGGGGCGCCCGGGAGCAGCGCGCGCGTTCCCCGGGGCTAGAGTGGCGCCGGGCGGGAGCCAGGCGCGGAGCCCCGCTGTCCGGAGCCCCGTTTGTGCACCTGGCGAGGGGCGGGAAGGGCGACCGCTGGAAGATCGGCGGTCCCCGGTTCCTCCGCCGCGGAGGGCAGCACGCCGGCCCGGGCCCCCCAGCAGGGGACTTTTCCCGGGAAGCTCCCGACGTGGGAAGCGCCAAGGCCCGGGTACCGCGGTTTCCTCGCTCCGCGGCCCGGGGCCAGCGCTTCCGAGGGCGCGGGCTGCCCCCACGAGGGACGGCCCGCGGGGGGACAGCCCGGGAAGGGGCCCTGGCCAACGGGGTGGCCCGCGGGGCTGGCACGAGGCCGGAGAACCGGACACCAGGCGGTTTTCTCCGGGTGGTGGAAGCCGGACTCGAACCCGCCCCCCGCGGCATGCGGCCCGGGCTCGATTTCGTTGGGCGGGCCGAGCCCAGGTCCGAGGCGGGACAGGGGCTCGGTCTCGCCGCCCGGCCGTCCGCCCCCCACGGTCTCACCGCACGTTTTGTTCCCGGGGTGGGGGGGATCGGTCCTCGTGCACCTGTCCGATGTGGGAGGCATCGAAAACCCAGCCGAATGCCCCGAGCGCCCGGGAACTCGCGGGCCTTCGCTCCTCGCGGTCCTGGGAGCCCGTGCGGGGCGACAGCTCCGAGCGAACGGGCGCTCGGCCGCGGCGGCTCCTCACCGGGCCGAGGAGAGGGGCGAGGGAAAGGTGGAGTTCAGGAGCGGCCGGATCCCGCCGCGGGGGTGAGCGCCAGGCGTCCGCACCCGGCCGGACCGCGGAGCAAAGGCCCCGGGGCCCAGGGAAGAGCTTTCCGGGCGCGTGCGCGTCGCGCCACGGGCCTGCGGGGTCCGCTTTCCGCCCACAGCCAGGGAGCCGACCCTCCCGTGGGGGGCGGTGACCCTTCGCGGTGCCCCGCAGCCGCCTTTCGCCCAGCGTGCCGCTCCGCGATGCCCCGCCGCGGGAAGCACGCGCGCTGCAGGCCCCACCGCGTTTTCCCCGGTGCCACGGCCCGCGCCCCCGCCCCCCGCAACGAAGAACGACGCCCCGAGGCCTGCACGATCCGGAAAGCGGCTTTACACCGAGGGGAGCGGACGCCGGGCGCGGGGGGCCACGGAGGCCGGGGGCGCAGCCGTGCGGGGCCGGGAGCCGCCCGGGCGGACGGCCGGGCACGTGGAGCCCCCTGTGCGGCGGAGGCTCGTGGATCAGAACAGACTGTGGGGCCGAGGGGGAGAGGAACTTCTGGGGGGGGCGGTGACCCCGGCTTTGGGGCCCCCCTCACCAGGCGCCCAGCTGAGGGTGCCGGCGTCACCGGCCTGAAGGGAAGCCGGGTCGCGGCCAGCCGGGCGGGGAAGGCCGGACGGCGGGCTCGCGCTCGGGGTCTTCCCGCCGGCCGCGGCTGCTCGCAACCTGCAACTCTCGGGGGCCGCGGCAGTCGCGCGGGGGGACCCCGCGACCCGGGCGTCCTCGGCGGGGCGGGCCGGGCCGGGGCGGGGCCTTCCGCCCCTCCTCCCCGCCGCGCGCGGCCCTCGCGGGCCCCGTTCCGCCCCGGCCGGCGCCGCGCGGGGTCCGCGACGGGGGCTCCGATTGGCTGCGCCCCGCGTCGCTCGGGCGGCCCCGCCCCGCGGGCCCCGGGGTACTAACCCCGCGCGGGCCGCCGCGGCCCCGCCACTTGATTCTCTAGGATTTGGCCTGGGGCGGCGGCGGCGGTGGCGGCGGCCGGGGGCTGCGGGACGGGGGGCGGCGGCGGCGGTGGCGGCTCAGCCCGCGCGGGCCCCGCCGCGGCCTAGACAGCGGGACGCCGCACTCGGGCCGTGCGCCCGGGATGCGGGGCTAGCGAGGGGGTGGGGGCGGCGCGCGGCCGTCCATCCGTCGGGGCACCGGGACCTCGCGGCCCCGCCGGCCCCCTCGCGGGGAGGGGGGGGTCCCCGGGCACCGTCCCCCCCTCCCCGGCCCCCGGCCCCCTGCTCTTGGCCCGCCGGTCCGCTTTCCCGCTCCCCGCGGCTAGCGGCGACCCCCGGGGGCGCCCACGCCCGCCGCCGCCGCCGCCGCCCGCGCCCTGACGGCCGCTGTTATGCGTATTCCCGTAGACCCGAGCACCAGCCGCCGCTTCACTCCCCCCTCCACGGCCTTCCCCTGCGGCGGCGGCGGCGGCGGCGGCAAGATGGGCGACGGCGGCGGCGCCCTGAGCGCGCAGGCGGCCGTGGGGCCCGGCCGCGCCCGGCCCGAGGTGCGCTCGATGGTGGACGTGCTGGCGGACCACGCGGGCGAGCTCGTGCGCACCGACAGCCCCAACTTCCTCTGCTCCGTGCTGCCCTCCCACTGGCGCTGCAACAAGACGCTGCCGGTCGCCTTCAAGGTGCGTGTGGGGGGGACGGGAGGGGGGGGACACGGGGGGCCCCAGCTCCGGGGGGTCCCGCAAGCTGCGGGGGGGCCCTCCCGCGGTGGGTGCGCGCCTTCCTCCCCGGCAGGACCGGCCGAGGGAGCCGCACGCCGGGCACGGGGACGGGGCGACCCGCTGGGCACGCATCGTGAGCCCAGCACTTTTGGGGTTCGCCCTCACCCCCCACCTCCGTGCCTCCTGGCCTCGGTGGGGCCCTGACGCAGACGCGGAAACGGGAGTCCGGGGCGAGGGCGCCCCGCGCGCCCCTGCTGCAGCCCCGTGGGCAGCGGGTGTGGGGGTTCCCGAGGCCGGGCCCGGCACCCTCCTCCGGCACTGCCGCCCTCGCTTCCTGCTCAAGCCCTCCGCGTCGGAAGCCGGGGTGCTCTGCATCCCGAATGGCGGCCGAGATTGGGGGTGCTCCACCCCGGGCACCCCCCCCCCGTCTTTCCCACCTCGTTCTCCAGGCCAGGGAGTAGTCGAGTGCTTTACTGTCTTTTTTTTTTCTTTCTTTCTTTAAAGAAGAGAAAAGCGGGGGGGCAGCGAGATGAAACGAAAACGCCTCGGTTTTCCCCGAAATCTCGCAGCTGCCGCGAGCCAGGGCCGGGCAGGAAGGGCCGGCGGCGGGGGAGCGCGGGGCCCGGGGCGGCCGGGGGAGCGCGGGGCCCGGGGCGGCCGGGAGAGCGCGGGGCCCGGGGCGGCCGGGGGAGCGCGGGGCCCGGGGCGGCCGGGGGAGCGCGGGGCCCGGGGCGGCCGGGGGAGCGCGGGGGGCCCAGGGCGGCCGGGGGAGCGCGGGGCCCGGGGCGGCCGGGGGAGCGCGGGGCGGCCGGGGGAGAGCGGGGCCCAGGGCGGCCGGGGGAGCGCGGGGCCCGGGGCGGCCGGGGGAGCGCGGGGCCCGGGGCGGCCGGGGGAGCGCGGGGAGGCCGGGGGAGCGCGGGGCCCGGGGCGGCCGGGGGAGCGCGGGGCCCGGGGCGGCCGGGGGAGCGCGGGGCCCGGGGCGGCCGGGGGAGCGCGGGGCCCGGGGCGGCTGGGGGAGCGCGGGGCCCGGGGCGGCCGGGCCGCAGCCGGAGCCGTCCTCGCTCCCGCTCCCACTAAAACGACCGCAGATCGGAAGGAGGGAGAAAAAAAAAATATAAGAAGAGCAGGAGAGGCTCTTTGAGGTCTCCCGGGTGACATCTTAAAATAATCTCCCGGGGAGGAGCCGGGAGAGGCCCCGCATGACCGCGATCGGCAGATCGGGGTTTTACTGTCACTCGGAGCTTAAAAGGGATCTTTGAAATTAGAAGAAGACAGGATGTTGACAGGAAATCTGGCCTTTTTAATCAGACCCCGAACATGCTCTCCTTGAAATTTTTACCATCTGGGCCCCCAGTCGGCACGCGGCGTTGGCGGCAGCAGCCACGTTCGGATGACTGGGGGACTCTGGTTTGGGTCGCGTCTGCTTGCTTTATTTTTGCTGGCTGTTTTGTTTTCCTTTTCAAAGGGTGCCCCCTTGGGGGGGGTGATCCTCCAACGGGGAGAAGGGGTCTGGCCAGGAAGGGCGTCTCCACCCATCAGGCAGTTCCCGAGGACAAGGACGCATCTTCCACCTATCCCAGCCACCCCCCTTCTGCATGGAGGCTTTGGCTCTCAAAACAACGGATTTGCGTTGTGCCTTTTTCTCTGCTTAACGAATTCAGACCTGGTAGCAGCCAAAAGACTGGGCCCGGGCCACGCCGCAGGACAGACTCCATTCTCGAAAGAGCCCCTGTGTGAACTGAGTGCCAGGAACCCCTCCTGTCATTACTATTGTTGGTGATGTGCTTTTGACTTGGAAACCTGGCTGCTAGGAGCCGTGGTCTTGATTGTTCTTTTGCCCCAGCCAGAAGAGGACAGGAACGAATGGTGTCCCCCTTTGGGGTGACCGGCTCCCCCTCAGTTGTCACTGCTTAGGTTTAGTTCAGTTAATAGAGAAGGGTGATTTCTTGGGACCCGGGTTAACCGATTGATCTAGGATGAGAGCGGGGAAGGCAGCGACTTCGCCGTTTTGCTTTCTGTATACTTCTTGCGGGAAAGCCCTTTATTGTCTCCTGGAATCCCTGCACCGGAGAAATCCGCAGTGCGCCTGGGACCTAAGGGAGCTGCCCGCCCCGCCCCTCGTCCCCCTGGCCTGTGCCTTTCTAAGCAGTGGCTCGGGCTCTGCGTCCTCAGGTGGTGGCGCTGGGGGATGTACCCGACGGGACTGTGGTGACGGTGATGGCCGGCAACGACGAGAACTACTCGGCTGAACTGCGCAACGCCTCCGCTGTCATGAAGAATCAGGTGGCCAGATTCAACGACCTGCGGTTTGTGGGCCGCAGCGGGAGAGGTGAGCAGAAGGGCGGTCTCACCCGCCTGGTGGGCTGGCCCAGGGCCGGGCGGGGCCCAGGAGACTGAGAGAGACTTGGGGGTCTCCATGGAAGCCCCCAGAAACAGCTCCCAGGTCCGGCTGTTGGGGTGTTGCAGACCCCTGCGAGGATGGAGGGTCATGGTAGCTTGTCAGACTCCCCAAGTTTGGAGTCTTACCTGTCTCCGAAAGCCTCCCTGAGGCTCTCTTTTTACAAAGCGCCTTTGGTCTCACCAAAGATGCTCCGAGGGGGTTTGAAGAGAAAGGGTGGCGCACTCAATGTCAGCGAGCTCAGCTTCAAGACCACCTCTTGCCCGGAGGGTGGCTCCCCAGCCTGGCCCACATACTGAGGCTGTGGCCGGAGGGCAGGGTCCGCAGCCACACCCGACCCGACGGACAGCTGTGGAGCGGGAGGCTGCTGGTCCCAGAGCCATCCTCACTCACATCCTGGGCGGAGGAGCCCGGGAAACCCTGCCTGGTGAAGTGGAGACACTTGTGAGTTGCTGGCCCTTTAAGACCTTCACACCCAAAAGAGACACACACACACACACACACACACACACACACACACAACACACACACACACACACACACACACACACACACACACACACACACACAGCCCCTTGGGTTAGAAAAGGAGCTAAAGCTCCCGGCTCAGACTCCAGAGCTGCTGGGGCAGAATTGTGCTTTTCATCACCAATAAACACAGTTCCAGCCCCTGCTCACGAACGGGCATCTGGGCACCATTTTGTCCTCCAGCCCTTCAGTGTATACATACAAATGTCAAACATATTTTGACTTTTCAGCATTAATTAAAACCAGGGCATTATTTGCATGTAATAACTGTTTACTTGTTACTTTTTATGAAACTGAAATAGTTTACATTCTTTCAAACATTTCCTGTTCCTGTTGGCTCCCTTCCCCACGCGCAGCTTTCTTTCAAACGTTGCCCGTAACTGGTTGCAGGTTGATGGATGGAAAATGTTTGCTTTTATGAATTAAGCTTTCATTGCTGCTCCTAATTAGTCTCCAAGCTCCTTTTGTCATCCCCAATCTCTCAAGTCCTTTGCAACTTAATCCCCGGCCCTGAGTGGAGAGTTACTGGTGTGGGTTGGTGGCAGGCTGACAAGACTAGCCCAGGTTTGGGGAGGGCGGAACCCGCAGAAAGTGGGCGGGGTCCTGGAGCCCCAGCAAGGCGTGGAGAACCTGGGGCTTCCCCTCCTCCCAGCTGCACTCCTCCCTGGTGACTTAGAGAAACAGCCAAGACAGGTAGTGAGCCCCATTCTGCGGGCCTGTCTGTGTCCCGAGACAGGATCTCACAATGTAGCCAGGCTGGCCTCACACTGGAGATCCTCCTGCCTCAGCACCTTGTGTGCCCGGAATACAAGCATGCACTACCCCGCCTGGCACAAATGGTTTCTTGGTGGTTTGCTCTGTAAGCCTGTAGAGCCCACAGCGAGGAAGATAGGTTTTTCAGAGTATCTTGGACTGCATGTTCTTGGAGCTTGCAAAGCTGAAGCTGGGGTTGCAGTTCTGGGGGATGCAGGAAGCTAAGTCTTTATTATAAACGCATATGCCTGGGACCACGGTCAGACCTGGCTCAGAGGCTCTTGGTCATTCAGAGTCCAGCACCATCTGGCCTGCTTGTTGTTGAATGGCATTGGGAGGAAAATCATTTAACCAACTTTGTGCCTCCACTTCCTGGTCCTCTGGAATAGAGTCGTGGTAAAGGTGCTGCCTCTTGAGACGTGGGGAAGATTCAGGAAAGAGATTCCGTTTGCATATTCTCAGGGCTGGGTACATGTTAGAGATTTTGTTACTTCGAATGCTGGGGACTGGAAGAATCTTTGAGGTCCCTTTGAGCGGTGACAGTCACGGATTCTCTGATTACAGTGTGATTACAGTGTGGTTTTGGCAGGGGTGGGGGGAAACCCAGAAGGTGTGAATTGTTGAGGAAGAGAGGAGGAGGCGGCTGGGGTGAGGAAGGAGGGCTGGGGGTCTTGGGGTGTGAAGCCCCACCTTTGCTGTGCCCATGCTGCTGATTGGAGAATTCCCACCAGAGAACACACCTGTGATTGACACAGAGCACCCAGGCCGCTTAGGTGAGGACAGGGTGGGTCTGAAACCTGAGTCCCTTCCTTGCTTCTGCCAGGACTGAGAATTCAGGTGGAAACTCCTGCTTATTTCCTTTTTAAAGAAATTCCTTGAGGAACTGGAGGTGTGGCTCAGGTGGTAGAGTGACAGCCATAAGTGAAAAAGCCAAGCATGAGTGTGAGGCCCTTAGTTCAAGACCCAGTACAATATAATAATATAATATACCAAGTGCTGGTGGCCTGTAATATAGCTACTCAGGAGGCTGAGATCTGAGGCGAATGGGTCAAAGCCAGCCCAGCCCAGATTAACCACCAAAAAAACCAGAAGTGAAGCTATGGCTCCAAGTGGTAGAGTTGCTAGCCTTGAGCACAAAAGCTCAGGGACAGCGAGGCCCTGAGTTCAAGCCCCAGGATTGGCACAAAGATAAATGAGTAAATAAATAAAATTAAATATCGGATATGCACACACACAGTCTAACCCCAGGGCTTGAGCAATGAGGCAGGCCTAGATGTCCTAAGCAGACACAGGGCTCCTTCCTTCCCTCCTTCCCTCCTTCCTTCCTAACTTCCTTCCTTCTTCCTAACTTCCTTCCTTCTTCCTAACTTCCTCCCTTCCCTCCTTCCTTCCTTCCTTCCTTCCTTCCTTCCTTCCTTCCTTCCTTCCTTCCTTCCCTCCCTCCTTTTCTTCCTTTCTGGGAATGTCTAGTAAGCTGTCCCCATCTTCTGCACCTCATATGTGCGCACCCAGTCTACCTACCTACACCCTCAAATCTGTCAAGTCCCATGGTACGTAGGAGGAGGAAAGGGCAAGTGATTTCTAACCAAACGTGTAACTGTAAGGTGAAAGGACGTTTCTTCCTGGTGGGCAGTGGCCTCCAGGCAGGAGCTGCTACAGCAAACAGCACGTGGCCTAAGGAGTGGCACTCTGAATGTGGCCTTGCCACACTGAAGATGCCAACACACCTGGCAAAGTTCTGTGCATCCCCCCCCTTATTTGTGATGCTGGGTATCAAACTTTAGGCCTCATGCAGGCTAGGCAAGCATTCTACCACCCAGAGAAGGACAGGAGGGAGGGAGAGGAGGAGGGAGGATCTTTCCTTTGAAAGAAGAAAAAGAATCTTCCTTTCTAGAAATTCAGTAAATATTGAACAGGCTGAAAACTACCTCTTTTTTTTTTTTTTTTTAAATCCTTTGTGCTAGTCCTGAGACTCAGGAGCACCTGAACGAAAGTGGTTCGCTGAGACAGCTGTCTGTGGAGAGTATTGGGGTGATATGTTGGTCTCAGGTTTAGGGGCTCCATTGCTTTTTGCCAATGTTCAGTAGACTCAGAGGAACTGGGAGCCTGACATGTAGCCTCTCCACAGCCACACGGGCTCCCGTGGACAACCAGCGACCTAAGACCTGCCCCTGCCTCCAGCTGAGCCCTGACTAGGGGTGCCTGTCCCACACTTGGAGCTCTGGGGGTTCATGTGTTTGCCAGCCTCTCACCTCCTCTGCGTCCTGTCCAGGGGAGATGGCATTGCTGAGTGGGGCCAGGGAGACAGAAGGGGGGCGTTCGGGGAGACCATTCTCCTTCCCTTCCACTCCTGCTTCTAGGCCTTAACCCTCCACCCTCCTGACCTCCTCTCTCCTCTCTGTGGATACCTGGGAGCTGGTGGCGGGCCTGGGGGCTAGAAGGATGCTGTTGAGGCAGGCCATGACCTGGTGGAACAGGTCTCACCCCACAGGAACGGGGCTCCCGTGCCAGTGGAGGGCAGCCAGCAAGGGTACTGTGTGCGCTGGTCACTTGCTGCCCCTCTGTGGGCCTCAGTGGTCTCATCTGTAAACGAGAACCCCAGTGTCTGCTTGCTCACTGCAAGGAGCAGGTTCATCGAGCGCCTACTGTGTGTGTGCCAGCTGCTGTGCTATTAGGGGCTGGGGACCCAGCTGTGTCCTTCTCTGGGAAGCTTACCATTTAGTAAGTAAGAGACAAAATAAACAAGTAGACGAGTCATTAAAAATGGGGAGGGTTCTTGGGAACTTCACAGGGGCCGGGAGTGGAGAGGGAGCCCTGAGGGCTGGGCATAAACGAACTTGAAGGGTTGCGGTGAGAGCCAGCTTCAGCGCGGCCGCAGAATGCTGGAGAAGTTGTGATAAATGTGCTGCTTTGTTTAGCGCATGAAATAACAAGATCCAGCCGTGGGTCTAATGAGGAAGGCGAGTTCAAGTTGTGACCAGCAGAAAAGATATTTAGAGACTTGCAAGGGTTGTAATGTGAATGTGAATATCCCAGCCTCTGCAGGCCCCGTCACAGGTTTGGCCCAGACACCCCTGGCTTCCGTGGAGGTGAGGACACCGTTGCTGGTCACAGGCCGGCTCCATGCTGAGGAGTCCCCACAGAGGCCACGCTAGCCCTCCCCATCGCTTCCCTCTTTTCTCCATTCCTCTCTCCCTTTCTCCCTCCCTTCTTCCTTTCCCTCTCTCCCTTATTTTCCTCCTCCCTTCCCCTTCTCTCCCCTTCCCTCCCTCCCTTCCTCTTTTCCTCTCTCCCTCTCTTTCTTCCTTCCTTCCTTCCTTCCTTCCTTCCTTCCTCCCCCTCCCTCCCTTCCTCCCTTCCTCCTCTTTCTCCCTCTCTTCTTTCCTTCCTTCCCCTTCTTGCCTCCCTTTTTCCTTCCTTCCTTCCTTCCTTCCTTCCTTCCTTCCTTCCTTCCTTCCTTCCTTCCTCCCTTTTCCCCTTCCTCCCTCCCTCCCTTCCTCCCTTCCTCTCCCCCTGTTTCCCTCCCCCTCTTCCTCCATGGTGTCAGGCGTAGAGGCCCAGTACTGGTGGTGGACAAGGACCTCCCCGCTCAGCACAGCCCCGGCCCTGCAGATGGCCACTCAAGGGACCACGTGAAGCCTCAGAGAGCAGGTGGCTCCAGTCCACCTTTAGTAGCTGCTGGACTGTGGCGTGGTCAGGGCTGTGGCTGCAGGGGTCCTCTGGTCACGTGTCCTGAGTCGGCCTGACCCCTGCATTAGCATGGCCCCTAAGCATGGAGGTGCTGGAAAGCCGTGGAGGGTCAGCCATGCTGGCTGGCTGGAGAGGACAGGGGAGGACTCAGAGGGAGGTCACCTGCCCCCAGGCTCCCCAGAAATTGCAGGTCTGCAGCTTCTGTGTCCAGAAGTCACGCAGGTGCCTCTCCAGTCTGAGAGTGAGGCCCGGGTGTGTTCCACCTTGGGGTTCAGGGTGGGGTGCGCACTGGGTCCCGGGGTGCAGCTGCTGTCTGCCCTTCTCAGCCCCCTCTGCCTCCAGGAGCCCTGGGCTCTCTGACACAACCCTGCTATGGGCTGGTGTAATCCCTGGCCGGGGCTAGAATCTCACCTGCGCAGAGCGCATCCAATCTCACTGGGCCCACCCCCGAGGGCCCCCCACCCATGACAGGTACTGTGGCCAGTGCCCCAGGATCCCAATGAGGACTGACAGGCGAGGTGGGCACGCGGAACCTCCAGCCCAACAGCAAGAAGCTGTAGGGGTGTGAAGGACTGTGAGTGCATTCGTGTGCGTGTGTGTGTGTGTGCGTGCGTGCGTGTGTGTGTGTGCGTGCGTGCGTGTGTGCGTGCGCGTGCTTGTGTGCGTGCATGTGCGTGTGCGTGCGTGTGTGTGTATGTGTGTGTGCGTGTGTGTGTGCGCGTGCATGCGTGTGTGCGCGCATGCATGCGTGTGTGTGTGTGTGTGTGTGTGTGTGTGTGTGTGTGTGTGTGTGTGTAGGCAGCTCCTCCTCAGGTGCCCTTCCAGCAAACCCCTAGCCAGGGCCATGCCTGCCACTCAGCCCCAGGGCAGAGAAAATGCTAGATTGCAAGCAAACCTTTATCTCCTTCCTGCATGGAGGAACATGCTGGAACATTCAAGGCAGCATAGAAGTAGCCAGCAAGAGCTAGAAGAGAACATGAAGACCAGCTCAATGTCAGAAGGCACAAGGCCAGAGTGCTGGGGAGCCGAGTGCTAGCCCACTTCATGTACACCGGTGATCCTAGCTGCTCAGGAGGCTGAGATCTGAGGATCATAGTTCAAAGCTCACCTGGGCAAGAAAGTCCATGAGATTCATATTCCAATTAACCACCCAAAGCCGGAGGTGGAGCTGTGGCTCAAGTGATAAGAATGCCAGCCTTGAGCACAAAAGCTTAGGGACAGTGCCCAGGCCTTGAGTTCAAGCCCCAGGACCTACACACACACACACACAAACACACTCTCCTCCCAGGAAAGTAGAAAAGAAGCCGATGGCGTCACTTGAGTTGGATCGTGACATGAAGTGACCACAGCAGAGGTTTCAGTCTCACTAATAATGGAAGTGAGACAAACAGAATCAAGAGAGTTTGGAGATCTCTCAGGTTGATAGACACATCGCCAGGGTGGTGACACTGGGTGGTGACGCCTTGAGAGACCGGCACCCACAGACCCAGCCCAGCAGCCCCTCCCCAGCCCGCCACCGCTCCCCGCTTCTTGCAATCTATTCTGAGGAAATAACTCCAGATGCAGACCGAGATTTTTCTGAACAGAAGGTCATATTCATTTCATTCTGAATGGCTAAAAAAAAAAAAATAAGTATTATTATTTTAAAAGCTTTTCCCCTCTCAGGAATTTTGAATGGAGTCTTTGGAGCCAAGTGTCTATCTAAAAATAGAACAGAGTTCTGGAAATAACAGTTGTGCCTACAAAGTAAAATGGCTACAGCTCCCGGACCCGTCCTCTTCCAGCTCCAATGTGCACAGCAGTGAGAAATTAGCCACAAAGTCAGGACACGGGCAAATAGAAGATGAGGCCTTTACAGTGAGACACTTGCTTTTCTCTAACTATTAAAACAACAACAACAACGAAGTTTAAGCCGGGTGCTGGTGGCTCAACCTGTAATCCTAGCTACTTAGGAGGCTGAGATCTGAAGATCGGGGTTCAAAGCCAGCCCAGGCAGGAAAGTTCATGAGATTCTTACCTCCAGTTAAGCACCTCCCCCCCCCCCCCCGAAAAAAAAGCCAGATGTGGAGCTGTGTGTCAAGTGGTAAAGTGCTAGCCTTGAGCAAAGCTCAGGGACAGCATCCAGACCCTGAGGTCAAACCCCAGAACTGGCATCAAAAAAAAAAAATTCAAGGAAGTTTTAATAACATGGCAGAGTCCTTCTGATGTGTTGAATGAAAAAAATGGCAGGAAAAAAAAACATTTTATACTCTTGCAACTATGTAAAACAAATATCTGTGGTAATGGTGTTGATCTCTGGCTAGTGGAACTGGGATGGAACTTTCTTCTTTATGGATTTTTGTTTTGTTTTGTTTCGCCAGTGCTGGTGTTTGAACTCAGGGCCTGCGCACTGTCCCTATGTTTCTTTTACTCAAGGCTAGCACTCTACCACTTGAGCCACAGCGCCACTTCCAGCTTTTTCTGTGTATATGGTTCTGAGGAATGGAACCCAGGGCTTCATGCATGCAAGGCAAGCACTCTACCACTGAGCCACCTTCCCAGCCCCTTCTTTATGAACTTATTTTGTTTGTTTTATGTTTTCTGTATTCTTGGATTTTTCTACAAAAGTCAGTTCATTTTAGAAAAATACACACACACATATGCATACATGCAGCCCTTTTTCCTCCCACCCCAAAATCATATGGATTTCTCAAAAGAAAGAACAGCTCTGAAAAAGAAGAAGGAATAAAGCGAAGGGGTGGGGAAGGAGTGGGGGGGAGAGGGACAGAATCCTTACCAGATCTCCAGGAACATTAAGTTCAGCAGCTTGGGCTGGGAAGGTGGCTCAGTGGTAGAGTGCTAGCCTTGAGCTGAAGAGCTGAGGGACAGTGCCCAGGCCCAGAGTTCAGGCCCCAAGATCGGACCCCCCAAAAAAAGTTCAGCAGCTTGACCTTCACCCCGAGCCCCCTCTTCCATTGGGGCTGGGAGGGGAGAGACCCGGCCTTCCTGCAGATGCCAGGCCCCAACCTCCTGCCTTTATCCCCCAGGAAAGAGCTTCACGCTGACCATCACGGTGTTCACCAACCCCACTCAAGTGGCCACCTACCACCGAGCCATCAAGGTCACTGTGGATGGACCCCGGGAGCCCCGACGTAAGTGCCACCACGCCCCAGGCCAGGGCAGAGGGGTGCCCTTGGCCCCAGGCGCGCTGCTGGGGTCTCCAGCCTCCACGTCTACCTGCGGCCGCGCCCTCTGGTCCTCACCCCTGGGTGGAGAGGACGGTGAGAGGCGGGGGGGGGGCTTGTACCAGCTGGGTAGCCCACCTCTCCTTTGGGTAACTGCTCCCAGGGGCAGCAGCGTCGGGTGCGTGGGACTCTGGGGGTGTTTGGGATGATGACTGCGCCAGGGTCACTCTGCACCAGCTTCTCCCGCTCATGGCTGAGGATGACGGGTGGAGGGCAGTGGGCAGTAGGCTGTGCTGCCCTGTGAGGCCAGCTCCCTGGAGCGTGGGACTGGCTCGTGTGTGGATTGAACACCTACTATGCAGGGCCATCCCCTGTCTTAAGAGTCCGTATCTGGTTCCTTCTGCCTGGGGAAGGCCTGGAGTAAGAGGGAAGGGACGGGAAAGCAGGATGGGAGGGACGACCAGGCAGCCAGCGCCGACGCTCTGCTTCCGGAAGCGTCCGGAGCTCGTCACAGGCACTCAGCCTGCGTGCCAGAGCCAGCCGGTCCCTCGCTTGCTCTCCCTGATGCTTGAAGAGAGAGAAAAAAATTTTCGCACCTATTACTGCACAGGATCCTGTCACCGGGAGCCAAAGGGGGACCTCGCTCCTGGGGTGAGAGCTCCCCTCCCGAGGAGCCGGGTGCCTGGGGGGCCCTCACGCCATGCTGTGGGGGGCTGCCGTGGGCTGCGGGCTCCCCGAGGAGGCACTGCTGGTACTGAGCAGGTCTGGGCAGGAGAGCCACACGGAGGCACATGGGAGACGGGCCCTGGCGTGAGGGGCCTGGCTCTCCATCCTCCTGGTTTCTGAGCCCCTCCTCATGGCTGGGCACTGGCTTGCGTGGCTTTGGGGCGATCCCCTCCTGACCAACAGGGCCCACATCCTCTGGGCCCGGGCTCTGCCATCAGCCAGTAGGCAGCGTCCGCCGTCACCCCTTCTCCCCCAAAGTACTTGCTCTAGCCAAACTCCTTCCTGCTGGGACCCCATGATCCAGCCCTGGGGATCGATGGCCCCGGCCAGCTGCGCCTCCTGTCTGCCTCAGTGTTGCCCTCTGTGAGCCCAGCATCCAGAAGGTAGGGATGGCCGGAAGACATTGTCATCCACAGGCCTCGGGTGCAAAGCCCAGATCCTGAGGCAGCCTGGCTGTTGGACCTCAGACAAGTCACCTCTGCCTCAGTTTTCCTATCTCAAAACTGGGTTTATCCGGCTGCTCCCTGGGAGTGCCATTGTGAGGAGAGAGAGGTTGAGGTGTGCAGTTCTTACAGGGGAGCTGACAAGTGACAGTGTGCATGGCCGGCACTGTGTGATCTTGGGAGACTCTCTGACCTCTCTGGGCCTCAGCCTCCTTTTTTTTTTTTTTGGTCAGTTGTGGGCCTTGAACTCTGGGCCTGGGTGCTGTCCCTCAGCTCTTCAGCTCAAGGTGAACACTCTACCACTTGAGCCACAGCACCACTTCCGGTTTTCTGGTGGTTTATTGGAGATCAGAGTTTCCTGGCCTTTCCTTCCCCAGGCTGGCTTTGAACTGGGATCCTCAGATCTCAGCCTCCTGAGTAGCTAGGATTACAGGCGTGAGCCACCGGCTCAGCCTCTTCTTTCATGAGGGGGTGACCCCACCCACCCTGCAGGCCTGGGCATCGTGGCTGCCTGTGGAGGGCAAATGGACTCCAGCCCCAGCCTGGCCTTCAGTCGGGACTTGAGACACCTCCAGCACTCGGATGCAGAGGCGGCGGTGCTGCCGCTCTTCCCTGCGCAGTCCTGGGCTCTGGGCCGTGGGCAGCCCCAGGAGCATCAGGGCAGAGCCGCTCGCGCACGCTCTGGACACCCTTCGCTCCCTCTGGGGCTCTGGGAGGAGTGGCCGCTTAGAAAGCCCGTCTAGAACGTAGGATGGCTCCTGTGACGTGTCGGGTGCTGTGGGAGTCAGCGAGCTTTCCGAGTTTTCCGTAGGCCGGGCCGGCCAGCCCTTTGGGAGCCCCTGGCGCCTGTACTTGCTCCCCGTCTCCTCTCCAGGCTTTCCCTGCTTTGCACCCAGCTGTGGGTAAGGTGGGTGGGAACAGGCTGGTCCCGGGGTCCCTGAGGCCCGTGGCGTTCCCTGGCTGGGTGGCTCCCCTCTGATGCCTTGCAAAGTGCGCCCAAGCCCAGCCTGCAGCCAAGCGGCCACGGCCTGGCGCGGGCGTGGTGGCCTCCTGCCTGTGTGGCCTGGTGTCTCTGAGTGGCTGGGGCTGGTGATTGCTGAGCTGGATCCAGGGCTGGGGGGGAGGGAGAGTGCCCACAGTTTGGAAATGGAGAACCCCATCTGTAGGCTTAGCAGATGCTGGTGCTGACGGCCTGGCACCCAGCTTCCAGGTCCTTCTGGAGACTCACCCCACTCAGGCCCCCCGCGGCCTCCTGCCCAGCAAACTCCAGCGCTTCCCACCTTCTGAGGTGTGGGGTTCACGCCTGGGATTGCTCCTTGCTCCGGTCCCTTCTCCATTTTCCCAAGCACTCTGTGCTAGGCTCAGTGTGTATTTGAGGAATACCCAGAGTAAACAAATAACTAGTCAGTTTAGCTTCAGGTGGTGAGAAGTCCAGTAGAGGCCAGCAGATGTGCAAGGAGGCCCGAGTGGTCAGAGCCATCTACCTCGCTTCCCACCCCCCGCCCCAAGAGGCTGGGGGCGGAGGAGGCCCAAGGGCAGCTAGGTGGCAGCAGGGTGGTTGTAACATGGACTGGGCGCAGCTGCAGCTGGGCTGGGCTCTGGTTCCAGGTGTGTGGACGGAAGCCTAGGAAAGGGTGCCAGGCTGTGGGGGGCTGCCGTCCCGGCCCCACCATCCTGGAGCGCTCCCAGGGGTGAGGGGTGCAGGCCAAGGGGAGCCCGTCCGGCAGGCGGGAAGGGGTTAACCTCAGACCTCCCTGTGCGGCGGTCTGGGCTGGCACTCTAATCAAGGCCAGGCCTGGAAGCCCCGGTTGCAGACCTGGGAGGGAGCGGCTGCCTCTCCCTCCGCGCTGGCCCCCCGCCAGCCCGCTTCCCTGGCTGGCCACTGCTGCCTTTCATCTGCTCACAGGGGGCCGATTCACGGCAGACCACCCCGGGCCAGTGCCGGCTACCTCTGCGCGCGCACGCGGCTGGTTGGAGTGCATGCGGTGTAAATCTCCTGACACCGCAGAGGGCCGGCGCTCAGCCGCCCGCCGCGGGCCAGCGAGGTGCACAGTGGCGCTGTGTCTGGGCCGCAGAGGTTGCTGAGCGGCTGCAGGCGGCCAAGGGCCGGGTGATTGGGGCTTGACCCGGAGCCGGCCTCTTGCCAGCCAAAGCCCAGGGGCCTAGGGGCCCCTCCCTCCTCTCCTGGGCAGCTCCAGACCCGAGGTTGACTCTCTGAGGCCTTCACGGTCCTACAGGTTGGGACAGGGCAGGGGGGGAGGGCGGGGGGGGGGGGGGAATGGCTGGGCCTGAGGGAGCTCCAACCTGGGCCCTGCACTGAACCTCTGGGTGCAGCCGTGACCCCGCGAGGCTGGCAGGTGGCTGTCTGCTGCTCAGGCAGTGGAGAGGAGCTGTTCCCCAGCTAGCAGCTGGTCCGGAGGCCTTCCCTGCAGGCCTGTATACTTCTCAACCCTGCCCTAGCCTTGGGGTCCCAGCGTGTGATCCCCACTCTACCCAGGACCACCAGGGCATGACAGCTGCCTCTCAGGGGCCTAGGACCACTGGGTGCTTGGTAGGGCAGGCTGGGCTGTGTCCTCTATGCAGGAGGGACCTGGACGCTCCCCCACACGGTGCTGGGGAGTTGGTTGTCTGTGATCTGAGCCCCACCAGCAGGCAGGTGAGGCCCACAGACCCAGGACGGCTTTCCCCTGGTGGTCTCCGTCTTGATGCCACTTTTCAAAAGCTTGTGATCTGTCCACCAGCCAGTCCACCTGCTCAGGGTCAACCAGGGCGCTGACCACCTTGTAGATGTGGCAACTCCCGCTCCTCGCGGAGAGCCTCCCCTCCCCCCTGCCCCATGGACAGCAGCCCTCCGCCCTGCCACCAGGCTGAGCCTTGCACCATGAGGAGGTCTGGATTTTTCTGAGCAGGGCTGCAGGGAAAGTGGGGTACCTCCCTTGGGCCTGGGGATCCTCAGTTTTCTGAGGGGGTGCAGAGGCCCTTCTTCTCACCGGGAGAGGCAGAAGGGGAAATAGAGGGAGTGGAGCTGGCATGGGGGACGCTAGCACTCAGGGGGCTTCAGGACCTCTGGAGGGGGGATGGGGAGCTCTTCAGCAGGCCCCAAGAACAAGGCAACGTTCCTGGCAGAGACTGGGCAGAGTAGCTGCCTCCTTCCGCCAGTCTGACCAGCATTGGATTCTTGTGATTTTAAGTCTGGGACTTCCTGAGAAGGGACTTGGAGCACTACCTGTGCAGTAGGGAAACTGAGTCACTGAGGCAGCAGGCAGCGCACCAGGTGACCTGTGACCGGCTCCTGCTGTGGTACGCCGATGAGAGGCCTCTTCTGTAGCCCATCTCCTCTCGGGCACGGGCTCTTCCGTTGGTCTGACTCCTCATGTGAGTGCCCAGCCCAGGGCACTGAGACTCTCGGGCGCCTGGCCACGTGGGACAGCCGGACACCCCTTTTCCCCTCCCTGGTGGTGGCTCCAGCTCTCCACAGTCAAAGGGAAGCGATTGTCATGTGCTGTGGCAGCCCCTCCCCCAGGAAGCCACCCTCCCAAGGGCAAAGCAGCAGGGGCCGGAGGGGGGGCACCTCCCCCCTCACTGGCTATGCCTGGCCAGGCCAGCCATGTGGCAGCATCCTGGGACCTTTGTTGGCCTTATCTGAACCATAGGGGCTGGAAAGAGTCACGAGCACTGGACATGGAGTCCTAGAGCTGAGTATGAATGCTGCCCTGCTCGCTGGGCTCTGTTACAGAGATGTCACCATGGTGGCTCAATGTCTGTGTCCCTGAGCAGGAGCAGGGTGCGGAGGTGACCGTGGGAAAGCGCACAGAGGCTGCGAGACCAGGACTCCGCGGGCTGGCGCTGTGATGGGCACAGCAGCCCGGGAGAAGCGGACTGGGACCTGAGCCAGGCCGCCCTTCTCAAACCCCATGCTGCGTGTGATCCGCCTCGCTTCTGTGTGTGTGTGTGTGTGTGTGTGTGTGTGTGTGTGTGTGTGTGTGTGTGTGTGTGTGTGTGTGTGTGTGTGTGCGCGGGTGTGTGTGTGTGCATGCTCACGCGTGCGCGCATGCAGGGTGTAAACACCTCGGTGCAGGCTGGGTTTGGCAGCTTTCAGCAGCCCCGCTGGCCGCGTGGCACTTGTGGTTCACTGAGACGCCCAGGTCCTTCACACCCAAACCCTTGTCAGGCCACTGCATGGCTCCACCGCCATCCGGCCGGCTTCCTGCCCGTTGAGATGACTCTGAATTCTCTGTCCCATCTCCCTGCCATTTCCAGTGGCCTCAGCCCGGCAGCCACATTTCCTCTCAGGCCTGGCAGAGGTGGCACTGAGCCAGGAACAGGAAAGCAGGCAGCAGGGGCCCATGGCGTCTGGGCGGCCCGAGCCCGCGCCCCCTATGGAACTGCCTCTCCACCTGCCGCAGCCCTCCCCTCCCTCGGGCCTCCCTGACCCGGCCTCCCACGGCCCCAGCGCCCAAGCCCACTTTCTTTCCCTTTTGGCAGCAGGAGCCAGGTGGTCTCGGGGCTCCTGTGGGTCCCCGCACCGCCCCTGCGGCTCTCGGATACCACGCAAACCCAGGCGAGGGTGTGGGGAGCGGAGATACCCGGATTCTGTGTGTGCTTTTTTTTTCCTCCTTGGTGGTACTGGGGTTTGAACTCAGGACTTTGCACTCCAGCCCGCCATATCCCCTCCTTGAAAGAAACTCGGCTCCTTCTGAGGCCCTGGCTCTGCCCCCCTCCCCCAGCTTGGCCCCCTCTGAGGCCCTGGCTCTGCCCCCCTCCCCCAGACACCTGTGACGTCACACTTGGGCCGCTCTCACTTGTCTACCCCGCAGGCGTCGTGGGACTCCATGGCCCCCGGCCCGCTCCTCTCCTCTCTGTCAGGCTAGAAAACCCCTCGTCGCGGTAGACCCAGGCCTCTCCGTTGGTAGTTCCTTTGGAGACCGTGGAGGCAGAACTGGCCATTGGCCGGGTGTTCGGCTCACGGCTAGACTCCAGGAGTGTGCAGCCGCCATGGGCTCTGGACAACCCCAGATCCCAGTGTAGACGGGGCCGCTCCTGGGAGCCATGCAGAACCAAAGGGGACATTTGAACCAGACCAGGCGTCCATTCAGAGAGGAACAGGGGTCATCACCCCTCCAAGAGAGAGGATAAGCAAGAACGAGGCTCTTTAATGGCACGGCCGTCCCTGCAGTGTTCATCAAGCTCCAAAGACAGCCAAGTCATTACATAGTGACACCATTCTAGAAGATTCCATGAGAGGTTCCCTCTTTATTTTCCACAAACACACAATCACAGACATACTAAGCGGGGGGACCCCAGGCTGCCATGGTGCTTTGATGTTGGTAAACGCAGTTTGCTTGAGAGTGCAGGATGAGTAGCTGGAAGGGTGTGACTGGGTGGGGGGCACAAGGCTGAGGTCACCCCCCCTTTGTGGGCCATGCAGAGGCAGGAAGCACTGTCCTCCCAGGCCGGCATGCTGGCCCTGAACCCCAGCTTTCAGCTCCTCGCCCGGTGCCGCGCCTCAGCCTGGCGTCTGCGGCCACAGGGGTGGGATGGGTGCCGGGCCGGCTCAGCGTGAGCAGCCTGCCTCCTTCCCCAGGGCCTCTCATTTTCCCCGCAGACCAGGTGAAGGGGCCTCCCGGCCTCCCTGCCTTCCTAGAGCCTCCTAGGGCCACTTTCCCAGGCCTGTTGCCTCAGTTTCCCCTCTGTTGTGGGAGTTGACAGACTTGGAGCTGAGCCCTGACTTTGAGCACAATGACTGCTCCCTGCCCGTGACCAGGAGCCTGTGGTGTCAATCTTATCCATGTCCGCAGGGGACACCCCGGGAGGGGCCTTAACCACCATTCTGCATTCAGAACGTCTGGGAACCTCAGGGGAGGTCGGTGGTGATCCCAGGGTTCTCCCCACAGAGGTCTAAGGTTAGACCTCAGGAAGGACTTCCCAGCAGAGTGAGCCATCGCTGTGTCCCCTGAGACTCCAGGGAAGCAGTGGCTGATGAGCTGTGTGTGCTCCGCAGGGCACCGGCAGAAGCTGGAAGACCAGACCAAGGCCTTCCCCGACCGCTTTGGGGACCTGCGCATGCGGGTGACCCCCAGCACGCCTAGCCCCCGCGGCTCGCTCAGCACCGCCAGCCACTTCAGCAGCCAGGCCCAGACCCCGGTCCAAGGTATGGAGCAGGGGAGGGCTGGGGGAGGAAGGCTGGAGGGGGCGCGGAGGACGCAGGCCAGGGCCCTTCCCAGAGCCAGCCAGGCCCAGCCAGAACCCTCCTGGCCTGCAGGTGTCCCCTGGGACCACAGAAACGCCCCTGCCCACCTCACCCTGAGTCCCCTGGGACGCGTGGGGTTGAGCCAGTAGTCCCATTGGCTGCCGAGCCTGCCCTGCCCTCCAGGAGGCTGCATGCGGCTGGTACGCAGGCTGGGGCAGGTGGTCAGCCTCAGGTCTGACCCCTGGCTGGGAGACTGGCTGGCACTGTGCCCGGGGCCAGGCCCCCTCCTCCCCCCAGCCTGAAGGCCCCTGAGGCAGTCGAGGGGCCCTGCCCGGCCCTTGTCACGCGCTCCACGCGGGGTGTCCTCGTGGTAGGGGCTTGGCGATGCCCGTTCTAACTGGGCCCTGGGTGGGAGAGCTCCCAGGCCCAGCCCGCGGGCCCCCAGAGACGTGGAATGCGAGACTCCGCTTTCCAGCCCTCAGGTGCTGTGGGCGGGGCTCACCGGAGATGGGCGGTGTCCCGTATTTGGCTCATGCCACCCCCGCCCAGGAACTGCTCCCCTTCTGACCCCCACCCAGGCCATCACACCCAGTCTCCCCGGGCAGAGCCAGGTCTAGTGGGGAGTGGGGCCCAGCCAGGGACCCCCCCCGAATATCCAGCCCCGGAGTGAACCGCGGCTTCCGCTCCTCCAGCTCTGTGCAGGGAGAGGCCACCCAGCCTTCGCAGCCGGCGTAGTGTGGGGGGCCAGGGCCCTCGGGGGCTGGAGCAGGCAGAGTTTCTGCGTGTCGCTGGGCTGGAGGAGAGGAGACGGCATTTCGCTGTCCGCAGGGCCTTGCCGGGAGCCCTGGCTCTGCCTTGTGCCGCCATCTCAGACAAGTCACAGAACCTCTCTGAGCCTCGGGCCTCTCTGCCACAGGGGGCTTGAGCAGGCTGCCCTTGCCCCTGGGGAGCAGCTCTGACCCAGGGATCCCCCTGGGTGCCTGTTAATAGCTTTGAACCCCTGGCTTTGGTCACTGGCAGCAAAGTCAAAGCCCAGCTCCTCTGTGCCCCCCCCCCCGCCCCAGCCCCCACAATGGGGGCTTCTCACCACTCAAAGGGCCCATTCAGCCACCATGTAGCAGCCCGGCCGATCGCAGAAGAAAATAAACATTTCCTGCACTGTTGGGATTGGCTGCTGGACAGCAGCAGCCCGGGCAGCTCGGGTTTCCTGGGGCAGCGGCCGGGGGTGGGCGCGGGACTGCGGAAGCGGCCGGGGGTCTGGGGAGTGCCCGAGGTAGGTACTTCCCAAGTATATGGAGGGGGCTGGGTCCTCCACTTCAGGGCCTCCTGCCCGCTCTGGGGTCCTTCGTCAGGTGGGCAGAATCCCTCTCTGCCCTGCCCCCGGTGGGCTTGGGCTTCCTCTTCCCGGGGTGTCTGGGGACAGCAGGCACCAAGGCTTTTCACCAGCCGGGACCAGAGACCCGAGGAGAACAGGTGTTCCCCAAGGTCAGCTAGCACTCAGGCCGAGGTGAGGCAGCTGGAGGCCATCCAAACCCCACCATGGCCAGCGGGCCCGACCAGGACTGGCACAGGCTTCAGCCGCTTGGCTGGTCTTCAGCGTCCTCCCCTGGCCCTCGGCCCTTGACGGGGTAGAGACCATGGGGCTGGGCCAGGCAGGCATCACCTGAGCCCCACCGCAGCCAGAGTACAGGGGTCGGGACCTCACCTTCCAGGATCCTGAGTGGCATCGTGTCTGCAGCAACGACTGCGCTGTGCCCAGCTCCACTGGAAACCTGTGGGGACTTGATTCTTACTAACTGGTGTCGCCCCCGGGAAGTAGATGCTCGGAGAGGGTATATGACTCGCCCGAGGATGCACAGCTAGCGAGGGTGAAACGCGGGTAGCTGTCTTGCTCCAGATGCCACACGGCTGGGCAGAGAGATGATGGGGTTTTGCCCTAGATCCAGTGTGGCCCCTCACGCTCGCTGTCTCTGGGCCTCACGTGTTCCCACTCACGCGATGAGACTCAATGCTGTGATTACAAAAGTGTGGGTGCAGGCTGCGAAGCTCTCAGGCTGCACTGGGCTGGCATGGGAGGGCCTGGGGGCGGGAGGCTGCTGCGCCCCCTCACGCATGGCCACCCCCCATCCCCCCCCCCCGCGGCGAGTTCACAACTGCCCGTTCAACAAGCACCAGTCCTCTCTCCCCACCTCCATGGTGTCTTCAGAAGTGGGGGGTGCAGCGCCTCCTAAAGGCCCTTTCACACCACGTCCAGACCTCGCACCCCGTCTTCAGCCTGCCCCTGCCTGCCAGGCTGGGTGGAAAGGGGCAGCGCCAGGACCCCAAGGCCCCCCTACAAAGAGGCCCTGGGGTGTCCCGGGCTGCCCTGACTCCCTCCTTGTGTCCCCAGGCACCTCGGACCTGAACACCTTCCCGGACCCCCGCCAGTTCGACCGCTCCTTCCCCGCGCTGCCCACCCTCACCGAGAGCCGCTTCTCCGACCCCAGGATGCATTACCCAGGCGCCATGTCAGCTGCCTTCCCCTACAGCGCCTCTCCCTCGGGCACCGGCCTGGGCAGCCTGGGCGTGGCGGGCATGCCAGCCGCCAGCCGCTTCCACCACACCTACCTCCCGCCGCCCTACCCCGGGGCCCCGCAGAGCCAGAGCGGCCCCTTCCAGGCCAACCCCGCGCCCTACCACCTCTACTACAGCGCCTCCTCCGGCTCCTACCAGTTCTCCATGGTGGCCGCGGGCAGCGGCGAGCGCTCGCCCACCCGCATGCTGGCCTCCTGCCCCAGCAGCGCCGCCTCCGTGGCCGCGGGCCACCTCATGAACCCCGGCTTGGGCCAGGCGGACGGCGTGGAGGCCGACGGCAGCCACAGCAACTCGCCCACCGCCCTGAGCACGCCGGGCCGCATGGACGAGGCCGTGTGGCGGCCCTACTGACTGCCCGCCGTGCGGGGGCCTCGCGGCTGCCCGGACCCCAGCCCTCCGCCCGGCGACCCTGCGCCCACAGGACTTGGGTCCAGAGGTTCCCGTGGCAGCCCGGCCTCACGGATGTACTGACGTCCCCAGGACACTGCCCAGCCCAGACCCGGCCGCTGCCCAGCTGGGAAGAAGCCAGGGAACCCCTGTGGTCCGCCCACCACCCCAAGCTCCATGGGCCACGCCCACCCTCTGCATTGACACCCACTGAGTCAGAACTGGAAGCCCCTCCAACCCCCACCCTCTCTCTGTGGAGGGGGTGAGGACGCCCCCCCAGACAGTCCTCTGCCTGCCCCATAGCTCCTGCCAGCCCACAGCAGACCCGCGCGGCCCCTGTCCCGGGCCCTCTACGTGCCTCCCAGACCCCACTGCTCCTCCCGCCCGCCCCACAGGTCTTCCTGGAAGGTCTGACCCATGCCATTTTTGAGAGAGAACCTGAAGGCCAGACAGGTCCCAGCAGAAAGGGGACGTCCCTGTCCCCTCGCTCTCTGGAGCTGTTGCTCTCACCCGCAGCCTCCAGACCCCTGCGCTCGCCTCTCCACCCTGTTCTTCACTCCAAAAGCCAACGAGAACCAAAACCAGTTTTTAAAACTGATTTCAGGAAAAGCAGCTTCACCAGACATTTTGAAACAAGGCCTCTTTACAGATAAAAGCTCTCTGACTGTGAGCAGCTCACTGCCGGGACCCCCACCTCCCTCCCCCAGACTCACGTTTCTACGTGCAGGGGACCGAGGGAGGCACCTGACCATCGTGGCTGGGAGAGCAGACCTGGCCCAGGGGCTCAGGCTGGGGGTCCTGTCTCAGTTCTAGTCCTGGAAAGCCCAGGGCTGGCCAGGCTCCGTGGCTGTGGAAATCTCCCCTTCAGTATTCCTCAGTGAGGGCCACCATGCCACCCCCAACTGTGGTCACAGCCACGTTACGTGCCTGGCAGGCTGGGGGGTCCTGATCCGTGCACACCTCTCCTGCTGTAGTTGCTCTTGTCCTGCCCTCCCTGGGCAAAGCATTGGCCGCCTCTTTAACTTGGTGGCTGGGGGTGACCTGCGGGCTCTCTGGCCCCGTCTCAGGAAGCAGGTGCAAGGCCACTGCCCTCTTGCCTGCGCTACTCCCAGTCTGTGCTGTGACCTGGGCCAGGCCAGCCAGGGAGGCATCTGGGTTCCTGGTACCCAGCACTTTGTAGCCCACCCCAGAAGAAATGACTACCCCTTCCTGGTACCCAAGCCCTAGTGGGACAGGAAGTAAAATTCCCCCTCCCCCTCAGGCCTGACAGTGTCAGCAGCCGGGCTGGTAAAAATGGGTCCTTATTTGCAAGGCTGCTTTAAAGTCATGGTAGGCCAGTGCACTGAATAGGAAGCACCAGAGAGCAAAAAGTTCTGACACAGTGTTGCTGTGAGCAGTTCGGATCCTCCGTGGCTTTGTCCAGAAGCCGCTTGGAGCCCAGGGGAAGGGAGGGTGGAACTGCTTTGCACTAGCGTCCGCTTGGTGTGTTTCTGATGCACAACTTGCTTGTACAGTAAATGTCTTCTGTACTATTTAACTGTAAAGTGGAATTTTGACCGATTTGTTACAATAATATAAACTGAATGTGTTAAAGGATCCTGTGCCAGGTTTCAGGGTTGTGTGTCTGAGGGATGGGCGGAAGACCTCCTGCCCAGGAGCCGAAGCGGCAGGGCCTGGGGTGGGGACAGGGCTGAGCCTGCTGTGACAGAGATGCTCTGCCATCCAGCCAGAGATCGCAGCCCAGGGACAGCTGGAGAGATCCCCTCCCCCCGCACGCATGCCCAGGACCCCAGATGAACATCAGAGAGGTCACAGAGGAGGAAGCGCGCGGCAGGGCACTTACTTCCTACCAGAGTCAGAGGTGGAAGTGACAGCAGGCCATGCAGACGTCCCTCCGGGTTTGGATTCCAGGGGGTGACATGTTGGCAGTTGGGAAGTCGGGCCACAGCCCCACAACTGCCTTCACGCCCATTTTGCAGATGAGCCACCGAGATGCCATCAAGGCGTCAGGTTCCATAGCTAGAGCTGCTCAGGGCGGAGCTGGACCACAGCCAGGAGATGGGCGTGATGGCACGGCCGTGCGACCCCTGCCCCCCACGCCCCCAGCCTGGGCCGGGCCACGTTAGGTCACGGGGTGAGCCGCCCTGGGTGGGTCCTTCACAGCCGAGATCCCTTCACAGTGGGTCTGCGCCAGATCTCCTGTAGCTATAGGATCCCTCCACAACAAGCCCTGGGCGGATCTCCCAGAGCTGCAGCCTCTCCTCGGTGGGCCCTGGGTGGATCGCCCTGGCATCTGCAGAGCTGACCCGGAAGCAGTGCCACCGTGGCCAATGCCCTCCTTGTATTTGTGTGTATTTGGAGTCGCCTGGTAATGAAGCCTGGCCCCCACGGCTGGCAGGAGAGCTGTGGCCTCTGGAGCCTGTGCTGAAGCTGCCAGCACCTGTACCCCACTTGCCAAGGGGCAATGGAGACCCTGTCTAGCCCAGCACCCCCGTGAGCCCGTGAGGAAGCATGCAGTACTGGCAGTGGCCTGCAGGTGGCGGTGGGTGGGGCCTGGCTGCGCAGCGGGAGTGGGGGCGGGCGTGGGGAGGGCTGCCTGAGCTGCAGAGGTATTAGAAAGAACTTCCGGTCCTCTGTCACCTTAGACAGTCCTGGACAGTCCAGTCCTCACTACTGGGGCGAGCCAGCCCCACCCCGCTCGGAGCACGGCAGGGTGACAGGCCCTGATCCCAAGGCCCAGCTGGACAGGGACTTAAGGCTGAAGGGAAGGGCCGCTGTCTGGGGTGGGATGAGCCCAGCTTCGGGGAGGCTGCCCACCTCCCCTGGGCTGCCCCAGAATCAAGGGCCTGGAGCACCCGTTGGGGTGGGGAGACCATCGGCTTCCCAGCCTGGGGTCCCTGAGTCCGGGGTGGGCAGTCTGGGGCTGGCCCAGGGGCAGGGGAAGGGTGGCCGCCTGGACACTGGGCTGTGCCCGGCGCCTCCCGAGGGAGACGGGGCTGAAGGGACAGCAGCTGGCACCAAGGGGCCACGAGGCTCTTACGCTGGGAAATGGCTGTCCTAGCAGGGTTTACCTGAGGGGAAACTGAGGGTCAGAGGAGACCGTGTCACGTGACTCACGGAGGAGGAAATGTGGAGACCCTGACTGCTTCACTCCTCAGCCCAGACCCCTCCCCTGCTCCAGACTGCGCCCCGTAAATGGCACCCAGGGCCCCTGGCCCGGCCCTGGGCCACTCTCTACCACACCAAGCACCCCAGCTGGGCCTGGGGATGCAAACAGTGCGGAGGCAGGTTCATCCTCTGTCAGAAACGAAGCCGTGGAAGGGGCCAGGCTGGGGGGCTGGTGAAAGGAGCGGATGTGGTGACCAAAGCCTGCCAGGCCTGGGGGGGGGCGGGGCTGGGGCCTGTGCCCCACCTGTGTGGTCCCAGTGAGAGGACCTGGGGGCCGATCCCGGCCTCCTAGCCCCTGTGCTGTGTGTTTTATGTATTTGCATCTCTCTAAGCTGGCCTGCGAAGGGGCCAAAGCCCTCAGTCCCTTCCCAGAGCTGCCTCCCTGGTCCTAACAGGGCAGCTGCTGAGCCCCACAGCCCCATGCTGCTCTCTTCAAGGCCAGAAACCCAGCTCCATTTACCAGGCCGGGAAGAGCTAGGGAAGCCATAGCCCGATGCTCACAGGACAGCCATTGGACTGACAGGTGGTAGACCCAGCGAGGGCCAGGGCACGCACCGTGGGGGGGGGGGGGCACACTTCAGATAGGATGGGGAGGAAAAAGTAGGAAACGATCAGGTTAAGAATTAGCAGGCAGGGGCTGGGAAGGTGGCTCAGTGGTAGAGCGCTTGCCTTCCATAAAGCCTGAGGCCCTGAGTTCGATTCCTCAGCACCACATAAGAAAAGAAGCTGGAAGTGGCGCTGTAGCTCAAGTGGTAGAGCGCTAGCCTTAAGCTGAAGAGCTGAGGGACAGAGCCCAGGCCCAGAGTTCAGGCCTCACAATCAGACACCCCCCCCAAAAAAAAAAGAAAAGAAATCTAAGAATTAGCAGGCAGAGCTGGGGATGTGGCTTAGTGGCAGAGTGCTTGCCTGGCTTGCATGAAGTCCTGGGTTCCATTCCTCAGTATCACATACACAGAAAAAGCCAGAAGTGGTACTGTGTTCAAGTGGTAGAGTGCTAGCCTTGAGTAAAAAGAAGCTCAGGGACGGTGCTCAGGCCCTGAGTTCAAACCCCAGGACTGGCAAAAAAGAAAAACTAAAAAACAAAAGAATCATCAGGCAGGTATGCGAATAGACGCTCTCCCATACAAACGCCCAGGAACCTGGCATAGGACCAAGCTGCGAAGGACAGCAGGGAAGAAAAAGGAGAAGCCAGCGGGACTAAAGGCGTAGCTCAGCTGCTTAGCAAGCTCGAGGCCCTGAGTTCAAACTCCAGGTGTGCCAATCGTAATGGCAGTGATAGTTAATACTGAATGCCTGCCAGTCATAATCCAAATACTTTCCCATTGTTAGCTCAGTGCGTTGAGTCCTAATCATCTCACAGAGAAGAAACCGGGGAGCAGGGCACAGGTGCACCCCGGGCACCCCAATCCTGCCAAGGCAAAGCAGTAGTGAGAGACAGCAGGCTTACGTTTCCAGCCAGCGGGAGCTGGAAGTAAGCTCTGCGCCAGGTGGCGGGGAAAGGGAACGTGCTTACGCTCTGTGACCCAATCTTCTGCCATGGCCGTCATCAGGAGAGGAGAAAGAAGAAGCGAGAACGCGTCTTTGCTTAGAAGCAGAAGTAGAAAGGACTCGGGAAGGGTGGGCTGCGGCTCCCTGGCAGGGCTCTGGCCTCAGAACATCGTGTGCGTGGCTCTCCACCTGGCTTTTTTCTTTTCGGTACTGAGGCTGGCACGCAGGGCCTTGTGTCCTCAGGCTTGCTTTTTCACTCAAGGCGGGCACTCCACCACTTGAGCCACACCTCCACTTCTGGCTTTTGGGTGGTGAACTGGAGATACAAGTCTCCATGGGCTTTTCTGCTCAGGCTGGCTTCAAACAGTGATCTTCACATCTCAGCCTCCCTGGCAGCTAGGATTACAGGCGTGAGTCACTAGTGCCCGGCTTACTCTGCGTCTGAAAAGCAGAAGCATGGTTCTAGGATTCCACAAAGTGGGAAATTGAATGGAAAGTCACATCGTTGGCTCCTTTGGGTACACCACAGCCCACCCATCCCCGTCCTCACCCAGACCCCCACACATGGTAGGGTGTCTGCCCAGATAGCTTCTGCTTTTATGTTTTGCCCCATGAAAACAACTTCAGGCCCTATCCTCATAAAGCAACGTTAACCTGGGGGGTTCTTGCTGAGGCTAGCAGGGTGGCCGGGTGGCGGGCACTCCACACCGGCCCTGGACACGCTCAGAGGCCCTGGGTTGGTTCCAGTGCTCTGGTGTGGCTTTGAACGGACCTTTGATGGGGGCTAGTCTTTGGGGAGCCTTTGGAAGCTCCTGGCCTCTCTAGCTTGTATCTCCCTGGCCTACAGGGAGCCTGGCAACACCCCAACCTTTTGATTTCTTAAGTCAACAGTGGAGCCCGGCAGGGAGGGCACCCGAGACCGTCCAAGACCGTCCACCTCTATTGACTTGGAGGTTTTATTTAAAATGTTCCGTTTCCTTGAGGCGTGTGCCAGACCCACCAAGACAAACAGCCAGCAAGGGGCTGAGGGGCCCGGGGGGAGCTACCAGGAAGATGGCCCACCTTGGCCTACCCCCTGACTTCCCCCAGAAATGGCGTCTGGCATGGATGCTCCACACGAAGCCCCAAACTTCCCTCTATTCTCCCTGAGAGGAAGACTGTCACTCCAGCACACGGCAGCTGAGCACCCCATCAGGACTCGGGGAGCCCCCAAAGACCTCATGCCGGCCCGGCGCTGGTGGCTCACACCTGGAATCCTAGCTATTAAGGAGGCTGAGATCTGAAGATGGTGGTTCAAAGCCAGCCCGGGCAGGAAAAGCTGTGAAACTCTTAGCCAATAAACCACCAGAAAATGGAAGTGGCGCTGTGGCTCAAGTGGTAGAGCTCTTGGCTTGAGCTGAAGAGCTGAGGGACAGCGCCCAGGCCCAGAGTTCGAGGCCCACGACCACCACCAACAACAACAAAAGCTCATGCCAGAGGGGAGGAAGGCTATGAACAAAGATAGATATATTACATGATTCCAGATCATCGCAAGTGCTATGAAACTAAAACAAGGTTTGGAGGCATGGCTCGGTTGGTAGAGCACTCGCTCCTTTCGCTAACACTCACCAATGAGCAAAAACAGTATCAGGAACTGAGTTTGAGTCCCTGTCTTGGACCAAAAACACTAAGACTAGAGCATTTGAGGGAGGAAGCTTAGCAACGTGCAGGCAACTTTGGAAGAGGCAGTCGGGAGGGCCTCCTGGAGGAGGGTGCAGGTCGGTACACACGGCCCTCCTTCCTCCCTGTGTGCCACGCTAGGCCGGCCACAGCTCCCAGCGCAGATCCACACAGTCTCCGTGCAGCTGTCCATGACAGAAAGGAGATGTCTGCCCAGGGATGTGGACATATCCACCGTCCACACCCGTGCAGCCCAGGGACGCGCTCAGCCGATCGCGAGTGCCATGTGTGGGCCGCAACCTCCATGGGCACAAGACCCACATCTGGATGTGGACAGATCCGGAAGATCAGGAAGACGTGCGACCAGATTCCCCATCGCCCACGTCTGTTGCACCCTGTCCATGAACACAGGAGCTGCTCGGGCCCCGAGACACAAGCCTCAGTGCCGTCACCCCAGATGCTGAAATCACCCATCTCATGGTCCTCAGAGCCCCACATTCTGAGAAATCACAGTTCTAAGAGATGAAAATCCTGAGTGCCCCATTGCTGAGGCAGCCCCCATGCCCTCCATTGCCACTGAAAAGCCCAAGGTCGTGGAGGAGCGGGGAAGCGACACTCGGGGAAGACTCGTGTGAGGGAGTTCACACGTGAGTGCCTCGCGTTGGGTAGAACCGGAGCGGGCCTACGGCCAGCCTCTCATTATTCCAAGGAGATGACCCAGGATGGGTCTGCTGACCATGAGCGCCAGCAGGTGGCCCCAACGCCACGCCACGCCACGCCACGCCACGCCACGTCTCCCAGGACACTTCCTGCCTATCAGGTTCTCTGTTCATGCTTTTCCTTGGGTGCTCTCTCTCTCTCTCTCTCTCTCTCTCTCTCTCTCTCTCTCTCTCTCTCTCTCTCTCTCTCTCTCTCTCTCTCTCTCTCTCTTCCTTTCTTTCTCTTTGGTGGTACAGGGATTTGAACTCAGAGCCTTGCACTTGCTAGACAAACCCTTCACTACAGAGCCATATTCCCAGCTCTGTAGCTTTAGTTATTTTTTGCGTAGCATCTCAGTGTGTGATCCTCCTCTCTGTTCCTTGTAGCGGGGATCACAGGCATTCACCAGCACACCTGACTCATTTGTTGACAAGGAGTCCATCCCTGACTTCTGTATTTTAAGGCAGTATAGAGGACATGGACACCCACATACTTTGTGTGTGTGTGTGTGTGTGTGTGTGTGTGTGTGTGTGTGCGTGTGCATGCATGTGCGTGCACGCATGTGTATGTACAATCAGCTCTAGCGGCTCCAGGGTTGCTGGCACAGAATTAGTGTGGTGGCAATGACTACACTACTGAGAGCAATCCACAGATCCAGTGCAGTCCCATCACAATCCCCGTAACGTCCTTCACTGGACTAGGGGTCAGTCCTAAACCAGAAGCCGGTGGCTCACGCCTATAATCCTGGCTACACAGGAGGCTGAGATCTGAGGATCATAAGTTGAAGCCAGCCTGGGCAGGGAAGTCTGTGAGACTCTTTTCTCTAAGCAGACAGCAAAAAGACAGAAGAGGAGCTACGGCCCAAGTGAGAGAGCCTTGAGCACAAAAGCTCAGAGACAGTGCCCTGAGTTCAAGCCCAAGGAATGGCACAAAGGCGGGGGGGGGGGGGAGGAAGAAAGGAAGGAAGGAAGGAAGGAAGGAAGGAAGGAAGGAAGAAAGAAAGAAAGAAAGAAAGAAAGAAAGAAAGAAAGAAAGAAAGAAAGAAAGAAAGAAGAGGAAGGAAGGGAGGGAGGGAGGGAGGGAGGGAGGGAGGGAGGGAGGGAGGAAGGAAGGAAGAAAGGAGGGAGAGAGAGAGAAAGGGGAGAAAAAGAGGGGGGAGAGAAGTGGGGAGAGCCAGAGAGGGAGGGAGGAAAGGAGGGATAGAAGTCAGTCCTAAAATTCATATAGAGGTATAAAAGACCCCAAATAGCCAAAGCAACCCTGGGTACAAACGGTAAATGCAAGAAATACCACAATACCTGACTTCAAATTATACCACAAGGCCATGGAAACAAAACCAGACACCAAGACCAAAGGAACAGGTTGGAAGATCCAGAAGATAAAGGGCCACCTGGCCACAGCCAGCCCCTCTGATGTTGACGAAGGCGCCGGGCTCACCCTGGAGTGAGGGCCGCTGCGGCCGGCCGCAGCCAGTGCCCGGGGAAGTAGCACTAGTCTGTGGAGGAGATGGAGACAGGACCCCTGCTGCTCACCAGGACTTTCACATCAGCCTGGAAGCTTTGAGGGTCGCCCAGGAGCTCCTGGGGAAGACTCAGCCGGGACAGTCACCTCTGGAATCGAGCGACACATCAGCAAGGATGGGCAAGTGGGACGCGTCACATTCAGCACGGCACACCCAACACACACGCACCAGATGCGAGGGACAGCCACAGGAGGGGACAGCCTGAGAAGAGTCCTGTCCAGAACAGATAGCCCCAATAGACAGCACAGGACAAACCATCTGTCCCCTACTCTTCCCAGACACGTGTTTGTGGGTAAGGAGTCCCTGAAGCAAAAAGGGGGCGGGGAGGCAGGGAGGCTCCACCAGGCACCAGTGGCTCACACCTGTAATCCTAGCTACTCAGGAGGCTGAGATCTGAGGATCACCGCTCAAAGCCAGCCTAGACAGGAAAGTCCATGAGACTCTTATCTCCAATAAACCACCAGAAAGCTGGAAGTGGTGCTGTGGCTCAAGTGGTAGAGTGCTAGCCTTGAGCTGAAGAGCTGAGGGACACCACCCAAGCCTAGAGTTCAGGCCCCATGACCAGCCCTCCCCCCAAAAAAGAGGAGTTCCCCCACCCAGATCCCCAGCCCATGGGGGTACTGAGCCACTTCCCGGCTGGGCCTTGCTCCAGCCCTAGGCCTGGCGCCTCTCCCATGTAGCCAGGTGCAGCGCAGAGCAGCCCTGGAGCCTTTGGCTGAGCTTCACAGCCCAGGCAGAGGCAGGTGCAGTGTCCAGGGCCCCGCCCCCATTCATTTCCTCTGGGTGGGGGCGCAGCTCCTCTCCCCCGGGGGTGCAGACATGAGCTTTCTCTTCCTCACTTTGCCTTTGGGTCATAAATACCTTTCTAACTCTTTTTGGCCAAATAATGATGGTGTTAGTCAATAACCCAGACAGATATAGATAGATAGATAGATAGATAGATAGATAGATAGATAGATAGATAGATAGATAGATAGATAGATAGATGGGTAGATGGGTAGATAGATAGATAGATTACCCAGTTTTAAAAGGGCAAGAGTCGGGCGCCAGTGGCTCACGCCTGTAATCTTAGCTACTCAGGAGGCTGAGATCTGAGGATCGTGGTTCAAAACCAGCCCAGTCAGGAAAGTCGTGAGACTCTTACCTCCAAAAAACCACTAGAAAACTGGAAGTGGCGCTGAGGCTCAAGCAGTAGAATGCTCACCTTGAGCTGAAGAGTGCAGGGACAGTGCCCAAGCCCAGAGTTCAAGCCCCAGGACCAACCAAAATAAATAAATAAAAGGGCAAGAAACTAGGAGTGTCAACGCATGTTTGTAATTCCAGCATTCATCCTCTGGTACTTAGCCAACCTGGGCTAAACACTGGTGGCTCACACATAATCCTAGCAACTCAGGAAGCTGTGCTCTGAGGATCATAGTTCAAAGCCATCCCAGGCAAGAAAATCTGTGAGACTTTTATCACCAATTAACTACCAACATTTGGCTGGCATAGAAGAAAACATTGTATGAAAAAGCTCAGGCTTGGCTGGGAAGGTGGCCCAGTGGTAGAGCGCTTGCCTTGCATGCCTGAGGCCCTGGGTTCGATTCCTCAGCACCACATAAGCAAAAAGAAAAAAAGCCAGAAGTGGTGCTGTGGCTCAAGTGGTAGAGCACTAGCCTTGAGCTGAAGAGCTGAGGGACAGCGCCCAGGCCCAGAGTTCAGGCCCCATGACCGGACCCAAAAAAAAAAAAAAGAAAAAGCTCAGGCTTTGCCGGGTGCCAGTGGCTCACGCCTGCAATCTTAGTTACTCAGGAAGCTGAGATCTGAAGATCAAGATTCAAAGCCAGCCCAGCCAGGAAAGTTTATGAGACTCTCATCACCAATCAACTAACAAAAAAGCCAGAAGTGGAGCTGTGGCTCAAGTAGTAGAGCATTAGCCTTGAGCAAAAGAGCTCAGAGACAGTGCCCAGGCCCTGAGTTTTAAGCCCCACCATCCCAAACAAAACTATAAAGTTTCCCATGTAATTGTAAACCCTCTATACAGTATTTTCATAATAAAAAAATAAAAATTAAAAAAAAACTATAAACTTTGCTGGGTGCCAGCAGCTCACAAACACCTATAATTCTAGCTACTCAGAAGGCTGAGCTCTGAGGATCACAGTTCAAAGCCAGCCAGGGAAGGAAAGTCCGTGAGGCACTGATCTCCAATTAACCCCAAAAAGCCAGAAATAGAGTTGTGGCTCAAGTGGTAGAGCATTAGCCTTTGGCACAAAAGCTCAGGGATAGCGCCCAGGCTCCAAGTTTAAGCTCCAGAACCAGCACACACACACACACACACACACACACACACACACAAAATTTTTAAAGTTAAAAGTTCTAAGTGATAATATATTGGGTCTTAATAGCATTTTATTTCCTAGAGGATATAAAAGAATGGCGTGTCTATTTGAAAGATGTAGATTTATTGGAATAATTGTGTGTGTGTGTGTGTGTGTGTGTGTGTGTGTGTGTGTGTGTGTGTGTTTAATGGTATTGCAGTTTGAACTCAGGGACTTCAAGCTAGCACAGTTTGCTCCACTGGTGCTCTACTAGGTGAGCCACACCTCCTGCCTGACTGCTGGTTAACTGAAGATAGAGTTTCATGGACTTTTCTGCTCTGGCTGGCCTTACACCTCCATCTTAAGTAAGTACAGGAGTGAGCCTGGCTAATAGTATGTATATTTTAAAGCATTACTGGTGTTCTCAAGAGTTGATCAGCCCACTGAGCCAGACGTCAAGACTAAGAGATGGTCTGCATTTGCTGCCCTGTGACCTTGGGTGGGTCAGTTGTCCTCTCTGAGCTTCAGGATCCAAACAAAGGGATAAGGATGCTCTCTCCATCCCAGGGTTGCCATGGAGACCATCTACACCGCTGCTGCATCTCCCAGTCCCTCTGTGCATGCAGCCGCAGCCCAGGTTTGCTGCCAGAGCACGGAGCTGGCTATGCCAACTGGAAAGCGACTCCCCAATCTGGGAACAGCCTGTAGGCCAGCCAGACAGACAGATAGCCAGAAGGACAGGAGGCCGCCCTGCTGCTGTGGTCACATTGGGCGGCGCGGCCAGGCCCGGG
Source organism: Dipodomys merriami (assembly GCF_024711535.1). Classification (NCBI taxonomy): domain Eukaryota; kingdom Metazoa; phylum Chordata; class Mammalia; order Rodentia; family Heteromyidae; genus Dipodomys; species Dipodomys merriami. The sequence goes on from NW_027204270.1 coordinate 13,389,051, forward strand.
CCTCACTTCCACGTGTGGAAACATCTGCCCTGTGTGGTCAGATCTGCATCCCCACTTGGCCTCTCGGAATGGAGAAGTGGCCGTGGGAAGGGCTCCTGCCTGCGAGGGGGACGGGGGAGGGAGTGGAGGGGGGACCTGGGACGGAGGGGGTGGGAACCAGGCCCCAGCGGCTGAGCTGGGGATGTCCCTGGGAGGGGCTGCCAGAGGCGCCGGGGGCGGGGCCGGGGGCGGGGCCGCGGGGGCGGGGCCGTGGGGCTGGGCACAGAGCGGGGCACGGGGGCGGGGCCACTGGGGCGGGGCCACTGGGGCGGGTCGCTGGGCGGGGCCATGGGCGGGGCCGGGGCGGGGCACGGGGCGGGGCTACGAGGCCGTGGTGGAATAACCGCGGGAAATTCACCCTGTACAGGTGCCGGAGGGCCGGGATGGACTGGGGCCTGTCCTTGGGTGCAGGGCGGGCGTGTCCTCTGGTGGGTGAAGTCGCCTGAGTGACACGGGTACCCCGGCAGAGGACAGCTCGAAGCCACACGAGGGTTCCCTGGGCCAAGGCCAAGGCCAGGGTCACAGGGTCACCGGTTTCTTCCTCGCTCAGAACCCTCGGCGGGCCCCACCTGGGAAAGGCCGCGGCGGCGGCGGACAGAACGCACATCGTCGCTGGACTCCCACCGCAGGCGCATCCCTCCCACCTCGCAGGGTGGACGCCGCGGCTGCCCCCAGCTGGTTCCTGGTGGTTCTCCAGGGGGAGGCTCGTCAGACCGGTGGGACGGAGGGCGAGGCAGGCATGAAGGGGAGCCCGGGGTGTCCTCCTCTTCCCGTGCCTGGAGAGGCCCTGAGTGCCAACCTACTGCACAAGCTCCCGCCGGCGTCGCGCGGCCCTGCCCTGGCCCCTCGGGGACGGGTGATCGTTTGTCCACAGTGACCTTCACACCAAGGCCGTGCGACAGGCCTCCAGCCATGCACCCGGCTGAGCTTCAAGGCCCAGGCGCCCCCTCCTGCCCCAGCTGAGCGGCCTCCATCTGAGACGCCAGCGGGCAGCCCAGAAACAGACGTATCCCCCCACACACAAAAAAAGAGTCTGAGCCAGGCACTGGTGGCTCACGCCTGTAATCCTAGCTACTCAGGAGGCTGAGATCTGAGGGTCGCAGTTCAAAGCCAGCCCGGGCAGGAAAGACTGTGAGACTCTTATCTCCAATAAATCACCAGAAAAATGGAAGTGGCGCTGTGGCTCAAGTGGTAGAGCGCTAGCCTTGAGCTGAAGAGCTGAGGGACAGTGTCCAGACCCAGAGTTCAAGCCCCATGACTGACCAAAAAAAAAAAAGAGAGAGAGAGAGAGTTGGTTTTAGTATTTACAGCTATGACAGAAGGTGCAGGCGGACAGGGGGACCTGTGTGGGCCGCACTACACCCGCTGGGGAGGAAGGGAGCTCAGCCTCTGTGGAGTACGATTCCAGAGGAGCCCTGGCCCCACAGGCAGCCACATGCCCAGCTGAGAACTTGTTCTTTGAATTTCCCAGAAGAACCTTCCAGAACCTGCCATACCTCCACATCAGGAGGCAACTTTCTGCTCCAGGTGTTACCCAGAGTCAGTTCCTCCCGACGCCGGCCTTTTTTTCTGTCTGGGACCCCACAGCTCAGTCCTCAGGGGACCCTGACCCGGGAGGGGGTGATGAAACCTGGAAAGCCCTGCCCACCAAGCACCCAGTGCAGTGCTGCCTCTGACCTGCAGGTGGCGCCCCACCCACTGTCACCTCTAGCTTTTCACCAAGTGGCCCCTGGGGTTTTCAAAGCTTCAAAGCCTGGGGAGAAAGCAAAAAGGAAATGATTGACAGACCATGCCGCATGAAATGAAAACTTCCAGTGCGAGGCTGGGTGGCAGCACTTGCCAAGCTTCTATGATGCCTGGGGTTGAATGCCCAGCATCACAAATAAAAGCAATCATCATCATCATCATCATCATCATCTTTATATTATTAAAATAAGCAAACCTAAAAGACAAAAAAAACAGAAATGTATGCAGCAGATATTACAAACACAAGACTAGAACCTTTCATTTATAAAGAACTCATACAAATCAATAAAAAGACAAATGTCCATGGATACAAAGCCAAAGGCCAGGACTGCACATGGCGCTCATGCCTATAATCCCAGCTACTCGGGAGACAGAGATCAGGAGGATCACAGTTCAAGGCTAGCCAGAAAGTAAACAAGGCACTCCTCCACCCCAATCTCAACTACACAGCTGTAATCCTGGCTGTGAGGGAGGTGTAGGGAGGAGGAGATGCTACATAAATATCTCCAGTAAACGTTTGGGAGGGAGAGGGGCCGTGGCTCAGCCTCTGGCTGGCAGAGACTCCTTTTCCTAGTTCTGCTACCAGAAGCACAGAACGTGGCTCTTGCTATAGCAGGCGAGGGTGAAAGTGTGATTATTTCCACACGCAACTGGTGATACAGATCAAAAGCCTCAAAAAATGTTCCTACTTAGTTTTCACATTAAAAAATACATTTCTGGACTGGAAATGTGGCTTAGTGGTAGCGTGTTTCCTTAGCATGCATGAAGCCCTGGGTTCAATTCCTCAGTACCACATACACAGAAAAAGCTGGAAGTGGTGCTGTGGCTCAGGTTGGTAGAGCAAAAAAAGCTCAGAGACTGTTCATCACCTTGACAATAAAAAAAGAAGCAGCAGCTCAGGGACAGTGCCCAGGTCCTGAGTTCAATCCCCAGAACTGGAAATATATGTGTGTGTGTATGTGTATACTATTATATATATATATATGTATATAAATACATATACATATATATTTCCTAAGAAACTTTCTAGGAGATTTTGTTTTGTTTTGTTTTGCCGGTTGTGGGGTTTGAACTCTGGGCCTGGGCGCTGTCCCTGAGCTCTTCAGCTCAAAGCTAGCGCTCTACCACTTGAGCCTCAGCACCACTTCCAGTTTTCTGGTGGTTAATTGGAGATAAGAGTCTCATGGACTTTCCTTCCTGGGCTGGCTTTGAACTGAGATCATTAGATCTCAGCCTCCTGAGGATCTAGGATTACAGGCACGAGCCACCGGCTCCAGGAGATAATTTTTAATGGTCTTTAACAACCTCCTTCAAGTGTCCATATGTTGGGGGTCACAGCTCTGATGCCGTCCTGAGAAACGTTGCAAAGACGTGCACAAAGGCATCTCCTGGGACTCAATGCGTAATCGGGAAAAGCTGGAAACACCCCAAAAGTCCTTCCGTGGGGGACAGAGTGGGGCCGCTGCTGTATCATAACCAGGCAACTTGGGACAATGCTTGGGATACAGTAGATTAAAATTACAGTAGATCTAAAAAAGAATCCAGCCCCTAGGCTGGAAAAATGAACTGTAGATGGGCAGCCTCCAGGGCCTACCTGGGGAAATTTACATATCTGCTCTTTGTCTTCTGTACTTTCCAACAGTTTTGCAGTGAGTGTAATTACTCTGTGAATCATAGTGAAAGAGCAGATTTTAAAATACTCTTCTTGATGATGTCTTGTGATTTTCTTTTTTTTCTTTTTTTGTCAGTCATGGGGTTGAACTCTGGGCCTGGGCGCTGTCCCTCAGCTCTTCAGTTCAAGACTAGCGCTCTACCACTTGAGCCACAGTGCCACTTCCAGTTTTCTGGTGGCTTATTGGAAATAAGCGTCTCACAAACTTGCCTGCCCGGCTGGCTTTAAACCGTGATCCTCAGATCTCAGCCTCCTGATTAGCTAGGATTACAGGCATGAGCCCCCAGCCCCTGGATGTGATTTTCTTTTTTATTTATTCTTGGTCTCCAGGCTCAAACTCAGAGCCTGGGTGCTGTTCCTGAGCTCTTCAGCTCAAGGTGAGCGCTCTACCACCTGAGCCACAGCACCACTTCAGGTTTTCTGGTGGTTAATTGGAGATCAGAGTCTCACAGACTTGCCTACCCAGGCTGGCTTTGAACCACAGTCCTCAAGTCTTAGCCTGAGTAGCTAGGATCACGGGCATGAGCCACTGGCACTCTGCATCTTGTGATTTTCTGAAATGCAAAGTTCCCTTGCCTGGTGCCAGTGGCTCATGCTTGTGATCCTAGCTACTCCCTAAGCTGAGATCTGAGGATCCTAGTTCAAAGCCAGTCTGGGCAGACAAATCTAATTAACAAATCTAATTAACCAACAAAAATTCCAAGTGGAGATGTGGCTCAAGCAGTGGAGCACCATCAAGGAGGCCTTGCTCATCCAGGGTGAGCGGATTCTGTCTGGTGAAGGCCAGTCTTTGATGCTCTCTGGGTCTCTCATTGTCCCACTGCACCAAACAGGACCCCCAGCACTGGAAATGTGCAGTCCAGAGTCCTGCGGGTGGCACAGGCGCAAATTAGTCCTAGCTTCCGCCCCTCGGGCTCCTGAACTTCCTGATAGGAAAGCCCACCCTGGGAGCCCCACTGCTGCACTGGGAAACAGGCCTCCCAAGCCCCTCCCAGCCCACCCGAGGCCACAGTGCCCTGGGCCCTGCTGAACCCTATTTCTAGAGTTGCTGAGCCCTACCAGTTCCTAGCTGAGTGCCTGGGACATTAGTCAACCTTTCTCCTCATCAGTTTCCATTTATACAGCGAGGGAGATGCTCTTTTTTCACCACTGGACTGTTGAGAATAGTAGAAGACTTGAGTTTTTTGTTTTTTCTTTTTTTTCTTTTGCCAGTCCTGGGGCTTGAACTCAGGGCCTGGGCACTGTCCCTGAGCTTCTTTTGCTCAAGGCTAGCACTCTACCACTGGAGCCACAGCACCACTTCCGGCTTTTTCTGTGTATGTGGTACTAAGGAATCGAACCCAGGGCTTCATGCATGCTAAGCCTGTACTCTACCACTGAGCCACCTTCCCAGCCCAAGAGATACTCCTTTAAAATATTAAGTCATTTGCAGGAAATCAGATAGACCTAGAACAAATCATGTTAACTAAGCCAGGCTCAGAGAGAGAAAAAAAACAGCCCACATTGTCTCTCCTGTGTGGAAGCTAGAGCTAAAATACAGCTGGGCATGGTGTGCAGGGCTTGGTGCATTTCCACACATATCAACTGACTGAAGGACGGTAGAGTTAGTGGAGGAAACCAAAGGCATAATTCTTCTGAACAACTAAGGTACTCTTCCTCAAAATGAAAACTAGAAATGGAAACCTAATATTCTGGGGGGAGAGGGGCAAAGGGAGGGCACAGGAATAGAGGGAGGAGGGGTGAGCAAACACAGTCTACATTCAGTGTACATTATGTAAAAAATGAATTGTAATCTGTAGGCAGGGACAGGAGGGGGAAATGGGGGAAGGAGGAAGGGATGACAGTGTCCCAGCAGCATTGTACTCATTAGTTGATTCATGAAGTTACAACCCTTTGTACAACTCTTTAATAATAACGAATTTTCAAATAAAAAAAGGAAAACAAAGTATTCTTATTTGATCACAGCTGGGGCTGGTAGAGCCAAAGGCCAAAGAAGGGGTAGCCCTGATCTCCAAGCAGGACTAACACCCCCCCAACACACACACACACACACACACACACACACCACACACACACACACACCACACACACACACCACACATACACACACACCACACACACACACACACCACACACACACACCACACATACACACACACCACACATACACACACATACCACACATACACACACACCACACATACACCACACATATACACACCACACATACACACACCACACATACACACACACCACACATACACACATACACACACACCACACATACACATACACACCACACACACAGCACACATACACACACACCACACATACACACACCACACATACACACACACACCACACACACACACACCACACATACACACACACACCACATACACACACACCACACATATACACACCACATACAACATACACACACACCACACATACACACACACACCACACATACACACACACACCACACATACACACACCACACATACACACACACCATACATACACACACACCACACATACACATACACACACACCACACATACACATACACACACACCACACATACACACACCACACATACACACACCACATACAACATACACACACCACACATACACACACACCACACACACACCACGCATACACACACACACACCACGCATACACACACACACACCACACATACACACACCACACATACACACACCACACATACACACACACCACACATATACACACCACATACAACATACACACACCACACATACACACACACACCACGCATATACACACACACACACCACACACACACACACCACACATACACATACACACACCACACATACACACACCCACACACACACACACACACGGGCCCCCAAGGCTGTGAGCAGGGGTAGCAGCATCCGTTCCACACAGGAAGGAGGGAAGGTCTGAGGCTCCGCCGCCAGGCGCAGCAGCCCTGACAGATCTGATAAAGAGGAAGGAAGCCCTCCACGCTACAGGTCCCCCAAAACTGCCTGGGCCTGCAGCTGGCCCAGCCCAGGTTGCAGGAGCAGAGACTGAGGAAGGGGAGCCGGTGCCCCCTGCTGGGAGCAACCAGACCTGCACCCCTCTGATGGCTCCAGAGAGCCAAGGCCTTAGAGAGCCTGGCTGTCTGAGTTTGCTCTACCTGCCTCCTGCTTCTGGGAGACTTGCCACCAGAGGACAAAGCCCAGACCAGACTCGCCCAGAGAGACCTCTGCTTGCCTGGCAGTTCATATGAGGAGACCAAGCTCACCTTAATAAGTATACATCATAAAATCTCCTATTTATGATCTCTCAACACATATAATATAGGCAATGCATTTATATGTCACATACATATTACTTGAGTCATCTTAAGTTTCTAAACCTTTTAGGGCCTCAATTTTCCTTGTACATAAATAGAAATAACATTTGCTATGGCATAGGATTGTTAGAGACTGAGTCATGTATGTAAAGTGCGCAGAATAATTTTTGGTGTTTTGTTGTTGTGTTTGGTGTCAGGACTGAGGCTTGAACTCAGAGCCTCACAATCTTGCTTGGCTTTTTCTATCTCTACCACCTGATCCACACCTCCACTTCCGGCTTCTTGGTAGTTAACTAGATAGGATTCTCATGGGGACTTTCCTGCCCAGGCTGGCTTCCAACCATGATCCTCAGATCTCAGCCTCTTGAGCAGCTAGGATTACAGGCCTGAGCCACCGGGGCCAGGCCAGAAGAGTTCAGAATAAACATTTAAATCCCAGCGTAAGCTGTAGGCTTGTCAGTTGCATTTGCTCTAAGTGGCTCTTTATGCTGGGGATTTCCCTGCTATCTTTCAATTCTTGGTTTCTTTTATTCCTCTGCTTGGGAGCGCAGTGTGGTTTCAAGCCTCCAGCATTTGCTGAGCTTGCGTTATGGGGTCAGCGTGGGGTTGGCTGTGCTAGAAACCCAGCACACTTGCGAAGAACGCGCCTTCCCTCCAGGCAATTAGATGAAATGAGGCGGAGTTTGAATGTGTGGTTTGGGGCGTGTGGTTTTGTTTTCTCCTTATTTTGCCTTGTTACCATTTTCATGGAAGATGGAATTTGGGGTTGGCAGAACTCCACCCCCACCCCCCAGCACTTTAAAGATTCCGTCTTCCACTTCCAAAGGCCCCTTGTGGATGAAAAGCCGGCCACTGGTTTCGTTCCACCTACTTCAAAGGTGATGTGGCTGTCTCTAGAGTTTTCTACTAGATGTGCTTGGTTTGGTTTTATTCCAGGTGGCGTTTGCGGAGTTCTACCTGCCTGGGAAAACTCCTGGGCATTCTTGTGTGGCTCACACACAGTACTCAGCCTCTGACACAGTACTCAGACTCTGACACAGTACTCAGACTCTGACACAGCACTCAGCCTCTCACACAGTACTCAGACTCTAACACAGCACTCAGCCTTTCACACAGTACTCAGATTCTGACACACAGCACTCAGCCTCTCACACACAGCACTCAGCCTTTCACACAGTACTCAGCCTCTGACACAGCACTCAGCCTCTCTCACACAGCACTCAGCCTCTCACACACAGCACTCAGCCTCTCACACAGCACTCAGGCTCTCACATAGTACTCAGCCTCTCACACACAGCACTCAGGCTCTCACACAGCACTCAGGTTCTCACACAGTACTCAGCCTCTCACACACAGCACTCAGGCTCTCACACACAGTACTCAGCCTCTCACACAGCACTCAGCCTCTCACACACAGCACTCAGCCTCTCACACAGTACTCAGCCTCTCACACACAGCACTCAGGCTCTCACACACAGTACTCAGCCTCTCACACAGCACTCAGCCTCTCACACACAGCACTCAGCCTCTCACACAGTACTCAGCCTCTCACACACAGCACTCAGGCTCACACACAGTACTCAGGCTCACACACAGCACTCAGGCTCTCACACAGCACTCAGCCTCTCACACACAGTACTCAGGCTCTCACACAGCACTCAGGCTCACACACAGCACTCAGCCTCTCACACAGCACTCAGCCTCTCACACACAGCACTCAGCCTCTCACACACAGCACTCAGCCTCTCACACAGTACTCAGCCTCTCACACACAGCACTCAGGCTCACACACAGTACTCAGGCTCACACACAGCACTCAGGCTCTCACACAGCACTCAGCCTCTCACACACAGTACTCAGGCTCTCACACAGCACTCAGGCTCACACACAGCACTCAGCCTCTCACACAGCACTCAGCCTCTCACACACAGCACTCAGCCTCTCACACACAGCACTCAGGCTCTCACACACAGCACTCAGGCTCTCACACACAGCACTCAGCCTCTCACACAGCACTCAGGCTCTCACACACAGTACTCAGGCTCTCACACACAGCACTCAGCCTCTCACACACAGCACTCAGCCTCTCACACACAGCACTCAGCCTCTCACACAGCACTCAGCCTCTCACACACAGCACTCAGCCTCTCACACAGCACTCAGCCTCTCACACACAGCACTCAGGCTCACACACAGCACTCAGGCTCTCACACAGCACTCAGCCTCTCACACAGTACTCAGGCTCTCACACAGCTCTCAGGCTCTCACACAGCACTCAGCCTCTCACACACAGCACTCAGCCTCTCACACACAGTACTCAGGCTCTCACACACAGCACTCAGCCTCTCACACACAGCACTCAGCCTCTGACACAGCACTCAGCCTCTGACACACAGCACTCAGGCTCACACACAGAACTCAGGCTCTCACACACAGTACTCAGCCGCTCACACATAGTACTCAGCCTCTCACACACAGCACTCAGCCTCTCACACAGCACTCAGCCTCTCACACAGTACTCAGCCTCTCACACACAGCACTCAGCCTTTCACACACAGCACTCAGCCTCTCACACAGCACTCAGCCTCTCACACAGCACTCAGCCTCTCACACACAGCACTCAGCCTCTCACACAGCACTCAGGCTCTCACACAGCACTCAGCCTCTCACACAGCACTCAGCCTCTCACACAGCACTCAGGCTCTCACACACAGCACTCAGCCTCTCACACAGCACTCAGCCTCTCACACACAGCACTCAGCCTCTCACACAGCACTCAGGCTCTCACACAGCACTCAGGCTCACACACAGCACTCAGGCTCTCACACAGCACTCAGCCTCTCACACACAGCACTCAGCCTCTCTCACACAGCACTCAGGCTCTCACACACAGCACTCAGGCTCTCACACACAGCACTCAGCCTCTCATACACAGCACTCAGCCTCTCACACAGCACTCAGGCTCTCTCACACAGCACTCAGGCTCACACACAGCACTCAGGCTCACACACACAGCACTCAGGCTCACACACAGCACTCAGCCTCTCACACACAGCACTCAGCCTCTCTCACACAGCACTCAGGCTCTCACACACAGCACTCAGCCTCTCACACACAGCACTCAGGCTCTCACACACAGCACTCAGCCTCTCATACACAGCACTCAGCCTCTCACACAGCACTCAGCCTCTCACACAGCACTCAGGCTCTCTCACACAGCACTCAGGCTCACACACAGCACTCAGGCTCACACACAGCACTCAGACTCTGACACAGCACTCAGTCTCACACACACAGCACTCAGGCTCACACACAGCACTCAGGCTCTCGCGTGTGGCTCTTGCTGCTTAATGATCTTGTTTTTACCTTTAAAAAAAAAATCTCTTTGCTTAGTTTAGATAGCTGTTTCCAGCCTGTTTTCTGCTGTTAAATCCATCCAATAAAATTTGAATCTCAGGTTTGTTTTTAAGCTAGGTGCCAGTGCCTCTGTAATTCTTGCTACTCAGGTGGCGGAGATCTGAGCAAAGCCAGCCCAGGAAGGAAAGTCTGAGACTTTGATCTCCAATTGGCCTGCACAAAGCCAGAAGTGTAGCTGTAGCTCAAGTGGTAGAACATCTACTTTGAGTGAAAACACCTAGGGACAGCACCCAAGTCCTGAGTTCAAGTCCCTGTACACACACACACACACACACACACACACACACACACACACACACACACACACACATACACACACACACACACATTTTCTTTCATGTTTGACTAGAGGTATTACAAACTATAGAGCTTACACGTTTTGAGTGAAAAGCTAACTTTGTAACTTCAGATGTAAGCTTCATCAGAACACATTTGTTTTTCCTTTTTTATATTTTTGTGCCAGTCCTGGGGCTTGAGCTCAGGGTTGGGTCTGGGCACTGTTCCTGAGCTACTGAACCATTTCTGGCTTTCTAGTAGTTAATTGGAGTCTCACAGACTTTCCTGTCCAGGCTGGCTTTGAAGCTCTTCAGATCTGTCTCCTGAATTGCTAGGTTACAATCATGAACCACCAATGCCCAAGCCTCATGGAATTTTTATTTAGGCTCCCCCCCCCGCAAAAAAAAACAACAACAAAAACCAAGGTCTCCCTATTGTGTTCACTGTAAACCCTCTATCATCCTGCCGCAGTCTCAGCCTAAGTTCTAGGATGAGTAACTAACCCTCCAATCAGCCTGTCTGCACTTATTTAAACATACTGATATAAGTCCTTTGTTCACTCTTTATATTTCAATTGTACACTGAAGTGTGCAACTGGGTGGTTTTTAGCATAGCCATGTCACCATAATCTAGTTTAAGAACACTTCTAACACCACACAGAGAGGCCCATACCCTGGGCGCTGTGCTCTCCCTTCACGCCAGCCCCGGCCGCCATGACTCGACTGTCTGCAGAGCGAGGCTTGGCTGTCACGCTTCCATACACACAACCATGGGCTGTCTGGCGTCTGCGGTGTCTTCTCAAGCTCACTGGTGGACGGTATCTGCCCCTCACACCTTCTTATGGCTCAGTGTGGAAATGCCATGCATGTATGCACACATACACGTGGCATACACACACACACACACACACACACACACACACACACACACACACACACACACGTCCACTGACACACCACTTGCTGACGCATTGCCAAGACGGGCGCTTGGGTTGTCTGTATTCTGGGTCCCATGAGCACCGGTGCTGGGAACGTGAGGTGAGGGGTGAGGATGTGTGTGGATTCTGTGTGTGTGTGAGTGCAGGCCGAGTGTTTGCCACTTGTGATGGTGTCTCACTTTCCAAGGCAGGGCTTTCCCCTTCACATGGCAGGTGAACCCCCTCCCCTCCCCCCCCCAACCCACCCCTTACCAACCCCGCTGTCCACCACAACCGCCATCCTGGGAGGCTCACTGGGGTCTAATGATGTTCATCTGTCTGCCTGTGCTCTGGTCTGGGGTTTAATGATGTTCATCCGTCTGCCCGTGCTCTGGTCGGGTATGGTTCACCTGTGTCCCGAGGACTCCCAAGTGGGAAGCTGGGCCTTCAGCGTGGCAATACTGAGATAGGGGACCTCAAAGTGCGGGGTCTTGAACGAGGAATTAGGGTCCCTGCAGGCTCTGCCCTCGGGAAGGCAGGCAGTCCCCTTCATACCTGCGTAGTTCTCCTGTAGAGGGCTGGCCATGGGGGTCTTGGGGGGGCACCCTGCAAGCCTCAGGTCCTCATCTTGTCTGGACTTCATGGCTGGACACAAGATGGGCCCTGCGCACTTTCTGGCTTTTCGGTCTTCCTGCAAGATGGCGTCCCTGGGGGCTCCTCCAGAGCCAGACCAACCAAGATACTTTGCATTTGAACCTCCAAAACTGCATGCTGTATCTCTCTTTAGAAAATCCCCAGCTGAACATTCTGTTATAGCAATGGAAAATAGACTCATATAGTATTGGCTGAGAATTTCTATCTTCTTTGGGGAAATAATTTGTTCAGAACTATTGCTTTTTTTTGTTTTTTAGCCAGTCCTGGGCACTGTCCCTGAGCTTCTTTTGCTCAAGGCTGGCACTCTATCACTTGAGCCACAGCTCCACTTCCAGCTTCCCCCCACCCCCTTCCCCTGTGTATGTGGTACTGAGCAATCCATCCCAGGGCTTCATGCATGCTAGGCAAGCACTCTACCACCAAGCCACATTCCTAGCCTCCCTTGAGCTTTTGATCAAAGTCAGCATTCTACCACTCGAGTCACAGATCCACTTCCAGCTTTTTTGGTAGCTAACTGGAGACAAGGGTCTCACAGACTTTCCTGCTCAGGTTGGATTTGAACATCTCAACCTCCTGAGTAGCTTGGATACAGGAATAACTCACCAGTACACAGTTCTTTTGTTGTTAGATGTTCTGAGTCAGAAACTCAGAAGAAAAAGCAGTAGTCTCAAACGCTTTTACATCAAGTTTTTATTTGTTTTTATGAAGAAAAAAAAAAAAGAATCCTTTATGATAGTGAAAATATATTTATTTTTAATACAATAGCTGCCAGCAATATACTGGTGTTGATGTTCCAGAGAGAGGAAAGAAAATACAAGCATTCTATAAAGCTTGCATCTGCCTAGCCAAGTAATTAAAAAAAAAAAAAAAAAAGTCCAATTCTTTTCAGTATTATGGCTTGGGGAGATTTTTTTCCCCTTGCTAAAAATATAATCTTGGTTGTTCCAATCTCGATAATTTGCAAAGAATGGGATTTTGAAAGTTTAAAATTATCTCCCTCTCTTTGAATTAATTATTGATTATAGCCTGTGTTAAGAAATTGATGACATCAATTAGCTTGATGAAATGTGTATCAAAATGTTTGTGAAAAAATAATTTCTATTTCCTCTCATCTTTACTTTGTAGGTATTTTCTAAATGGGATATTTAAATGCACAGAAATAAAAGCTATCTACATGCAACTCTGGAGAAGCTCGAAGGTCACCAGACGCACCACTCCTAAGTTCTAGAATGGTCCACTGAGTGCAGTACACACTGGTCAGGAATCTATCTTTGCATGGACACAGACTGCTAGTGGTTTTAAGTTGGAACAGCTGACTTTTACAAGAAATAAACCTTATTTGCATTTTATTGAAAGTCTGAATCTATACCAAAAAAAAAAGGGGGGGGGTAATATCAACTGGAACAGTAAAGGACTTTCCAAATGCTTAATTAAAGAAACCTCAGTAGCCCTCAGGAAATGAGACTTGGACTCTGACTGTGCTGTGCTCCCAGAGGGCAGAGGAGCTGGCGAGCTTTCCCTCCATGCACGCCAACCTCCTGGCCCTGCCTCCGCGTGCACACATGCACATGTGCGCACACGCACATACACATGCACGCATGCTGCGAGCTGCAGGGCCTTCCTTCCTCCACACAGCCAGCCGTGCGAGCACACCTCCTCCCACAGGGAAATGCCAGCCTGTGGCAGTGCCCACACCGCCTCCCCAGCACGAGTGGGTCACCGGTAAAGGAGACACAGGAGGAGGGGAAATACCTAAGTGGAAATGCTGTGCAGGGAATTTGGCCATTGTGAAGAGCATGGCTTCCTCTCCAGAGGCGCCCAGCCCTCTGGGTCCCATTCACAGCCCCTCTCCGGCCCCTCCTCACACTGTTAAGGCCGTTCGCCATCACCAGGCCGAGGGGACACAAGCTGGAGTTTGCTCGTGTGGCTGCACAACACTCCTCGCTGCCAGGGTAGAAAGGCAGCGACCACAAAGCCAGGCGCCGATGCCGGCGCAGCACAGGGGAGCGCCGCCATCCTAGAGCTATACCTCAAGACAACGCTCTGTGAGATGCACTCATCCTCACACGCGACGTGCCCACACGGCACGTGCAGTCACGCCCAGTCCTTAGAGCGGAACTTAGTTCATTTTGGGAAGAACACAGTGAGCCTCACCAAGCTCGACTTCACGCGACACGCATCTCTGGACTAGATCTCAACTCAACAAGAAATGCCTCTCCCCCACGGGCTGGCCGATGCTGGAGGAGACTGGGCAAAACAACTTCCATTGGGAGGGAGGGGGGGAGGGAGGACGGGCTTGATTTAAGTTAGCTACAGAAATATGCTCCGCCACGCCCCCTCCACTTCACCTGAGGTTCATCTCTGCGCGCCTCACCACTTCCAGCTGGAGCTCAGGTAACGGCTGTCCGCATGTGCACCCACGAGGCCTGAAAAGCAGCTTTCAACACCAAGGTGGCTGCGATTCCCTGACCATGGCAGTGCCGCCACCCCTCTCGGCACACAGCTCCCGTCACGGGGCGGGGGGCGGCATGGCGGTGAGAGGCTCTGCACAGGTAGAGCCCGTGTGGCTTGGGCACCAGCTCTTTCCACTAAGGCCTATGCAGCCATCCTCTCTCTCAAGCTCTAAGGAAATTCCAGAACCATCAGGGCTGGGGGAGAGGGGGGCAGGGGGGGAGGGGGGATGGGACGGGGCGGACATCATGGCTCCTATTTAAGTAACACATTGCACCCTGTGAACAGACAAGCTTGAGATGGAGTGTCTCCAGATCAGAGGATGGAGGCTGTGGGCAGGGGTGGTGGGACTGGACAATAATACTGCTTAGGAGTGTGTTTTCAACTACTGCACCTTGTCTATCCTGATTCTAATCATGAGTAACTGCGTGTTCATGCAAAACGCATCTCTACTGCAGACGGAAGAGCAGTCCGTGAGGAAAGCAGGCGCTTAGGAGGGGTCTGGAGCGTCTCTCGAGCGCCGCTTTACTTGCTCAGTCTTTTGGCGACGTCGCTGTAGGCGATCTCTACCTCCTTGTCGCTCGGGCAGGTGTTGGTGAACTCGTCTCTGCTGGAGGCGTTGGTCAGGTACCGCCAGATGCCCGTCATGCTTTTGGGGATGTCGAAGTTGCGGTACTTTTTAGCCACCACCTCAAATTCCAAGAGAGCCAAGTTAACCTTCATTTTCCATGCCTCATAACCTAGACCTAAGCCTAACTTTACAGCAAATGATTACTTGGCTCACCCCTGTGACCCCAGCTTCTCAGGAGCTGAGATCTGAGGATCACAGTTCAAAGCCATGGCAGGTCCCGCCACCTCCCGCATCGGGGAAGCGTGCCGCCTCCCGTGCTGCACGAGCCCAGGGGCAGGATGGGGCCGCCTGCCTCTTCTGAAGTTCGAGCAGCTCTCAGACACAGAAATAATCTTTTATGTGTGCTGGTGCAGGGGCTTGAACAGGGCCTGAGCACTCTCCCTGAGATTTTTTTGCTCAAGGCCAATACTCTACTATGTGTGCCACAGCACTTACTACTTGCGCTTTTTTGGTGGTTAATTGTGATAAGAGCCTCACGGACTTTTCCTGCCCAGGCCATGCGTAAGCACTGGACACACTCTTGTAAAACACAGTCCTTCACACCTGTGGATTTCCTATCTTACCTCCGTAAATACTATTAGACTGAGCTCCAAACTCTGACCTTGCACAGAAATGTCAGCTGTGAGTGAGCTCAAAGCTCTGCTACCCTTCCCACCTTCCTGTCTCTCTTCGGTTCCGGAAGGAAGGTGAGCAATGCTCTTTCTCCATGCCCTGGATCTGAAGATCTCACTACCCATGGAGCCCCGCCCTCCGGGTCATCAGCTGAGCCAACACTAAGCACACAGGCTCCCACTGGCTCGGCCCCCCACCCCGCCCCCGGCACGGGCTCAGCCACAGCCCTACCTTGACGATGTGCAGCTTGGGCAGCAGGTTGCAATCAGCCAGTGTCATTTCATTACCATCCAGAAATTTCCGTGTGGAAAACTTGATATCCTCCATACTGTTCTCGTCGATCTCATCAGGGAGGGGGGAATTCAGATATTCATCCAGTTTCTGCAGTGTTTTCAACAGCCCCCTCTCCAGTGCTTTAAAAACCAGAAGGAAGGAATCGAGGAAGAAAGGAAATCGTCCATGCGGTGAAGCCGAAGTACTTGCCATGAGACTCACTCACCCTGACTACCCAGCCGCAAACCCTGCTCGGCCCGACAATTCCATTCCTCATCCCATGTGACATCATGGCCTGCCAATAAAACTAGGCTCGCTGCAAATATACTGCACAAAACAACCTCCAGGCTGTATAGATAAAGGAGTAATGAATGGGCCTTGCATCCAATCTTCCCAATCTCAGCCTCCAAGAATTTCGGCTTATAGATGTAACAGCTGATTATTTTTTAAATTTAATGCTAGTTTGCTCCTTTTCAAGCTCTTGTTACTGAAGTCAGTTTTCTTATTTTTCCTGTCTATACTGTATTGTTTGTTTGCAGTACTCCAGATGGACCCCAGAGCTTCCAAGTGTTCTACTACTGAGCTGCGTCCCTGGCCTTATGTGGTCTTTAAAAGTAGAACCTGCCAGTCTGTGCAAAAGCTAGCAAAACCCTATCTCAAAAACATGGCAGATGTGGTGGTTTACACCTATAGTCCCAGCTACTTGAGAGGCAGAGGTAGAGGGTCAATTTGCCAGCTCTGGCAGTTAATGAGAGACCTTATCTGAAAAACCAAATAAAAAGCAAAATGGTAGCCGTGTACTACAAGCTCATACCTACAATCCTAGTTACTCAGAAGGCTGAGATCTGAGGATCACAGTTTGAAGCCAGCCTGGGCAGGGGAATTCGTGAGACTTTTTTTTAGGGGGGGGGGGGTGGTCCGGTCGTGGGGCCTGAACTCTGGGCCTGGGTGCTGTCCCTCAGCTCTTCAGCTCAAGGCTAGCACTCTACCACTTGAGCCACAGCACCACTTCCAGCTTTTTTGTTTTTGCTTATGTGGTGCTGAGGAATCGAACCCAGGGCCTCTGGCATGCAAGGCAAGCGCGCTACCACTGAGCCACCTTCCCAGGCCCTCTGTGAGACTCTTAATCAACCACCCCCTCCCCCCCCAAAAAAAGCTAGAGTTGTAGCTCAAGTGGTAGAGCAAAAGTGCTCAGGTACAGCACCCAGGCCCTGAGATCAAGCAACAGGACTGGGTGTGTTCATGCACCCGCGGGCACACACATACCACTTAACAAAAAAGAAAACGTTGAAGAACAAGAAAATGTCAATCTTAACCATTAGAGGGCAGCAGCAGGCCACAAGACAGTCCTTTTGTCTTTCAAACTTATTAAGCAGTGCTATTGTTTTCTAATATCCTGCTGCAGGAATATGCTGCTGTCTCTATTTAGCTATTTCAGAAGCTCTAAAAACAACCACAGGCACAGAGTTTAAAATTATGAAAACCAAAGAACTCTTTTCTGCCTAGGGAAGTATAACAAAATCCAAAAGATGCTGACCCGGGCTGGGGAGGTGGCTCAGTGGTAGAGCGCTTGCCTTGCATGCATGAGGCCCTGGGTTCAGACCCCCCCCCAAAAAAAAAAAAAAAAAAAAAAAAGATGCTGACCCTAGGGTCAGAAGTGTGGGGAAATGAGTAACTACAGGTTAGTGGAAATACAGAGTGGTGCAGTTTTGTAAAAGAGTTTGGCAAAACAGAGCAAACCTTTGACCTGTTTAGAATGCTGCCAAGGATAGTAACTGGCAGCACTGTCATGCTTGACACACCCCTAAGACAAGCTACATCTACCAATAGGAAATGGTTAAATAACCCCATATCATGGTACCGGCAGCAGTTCTGAAAGCAAGGTAGACTTCCTTTCCACATGGAAGGATTGCTACTGCAGAGGAAACGGAAACACGTGGACACATATTTCTACTAATTGTACAAAATGTATTCACATACAAATGAAGATTAAGGGAAAATATCATGGGGCTGGGAAGGTGGCTCAGTGGTAGAGCACTAGCCTTGCATGCATGAGGCCCTGGGTTCGATTCCTCAGCACCACATAAGCAGAAAAAGCCCGAAGTGGCACTGTGGCTCAAGTGATAGAGCGCTAGCCTTGAGCTGAAGAGCTGAGGGACAGCGCCCAGGCCCAGAGTTCAGGCCCCGAGACTGACCAAAAAAAAAAGGAAGATATCCTTAAGGGAGGATCCTAAAGGTGTAACTTCTCTTAACATTTAATATTTTTTATCTAAATGAACTCCAAGAAATGGAAACGGTTTTGTTTGGTTGTTATTGTTGTTGGTAGCTGTGCTGGCAGGCTCACTGCTGTCCAAGTTACACCTGCCCCTTTCTGCCATGAATTTCACCCATTTAAATCATACACGAGAGAAAGACATGCTGAAGTGCTGCAGGAACCATGGCTCACACTTTAATCCTAGCTCCTTGGGAGGTGGGGGATTGCTGGAGGTCTTGGGCTGGGGCGGGGGGGGGGGGGGGGAGGGGGGGGGAGGGGGGACTGGGGCTGAGGAGAGGACTGAGCTGGGGGGAGGACTAGGCTGGGAAAGACTGAGGAGGAGCACCTGTAGAGCACATAATAGGCCCTGGCTTCTGCCCCTAGCACAGCTGCAACAAATAATGAGGACAACAAAGATTCTAAAATTATAAGCACTTTAAATAGAGAAAACCCAAATTTCAAAATACTGCTCCTTTAAATAAGAGTAAACCTGTCAGGTGCCATCCTCATGCATATAATCCTAGCTACTCAGGAGGCTGAGATCTGAGGATCACAGTTCAAAGCCAGCCCGGGGAAGGAAGGTCAGTGAGACTCTTATCTCGAATAAACCACCAGAAAACTGGAAGTGGCTCTGTGGCTCACATGGCAGAGCACTTGCCTTGAGCTGAAGGGCTGAGGAACAGCGCCCAGGCCCAGAGAAGCCCCAGGACCAAAAAAATGAATAACCTTTACCTAACTGGGTACTAGGGCTTGAACTCAGGGCTTTGCACTTGTCAAGCAGACAACAGACCACTTAAGCCAAACACCGAGCAACTTTTTAAGGCTGAGTTATGTATCAGAATTGGAGAAAGTTGATAATGTATTAAGATGATTAAATACACAATGCACTTTCATAGTTACAATGATGAACTATTCTCACTACCAAACCCCTTTTTTCCCCCCCTGAAAGCCAGAGTAAGTGAGAAAGCAAGAAGAGACAGGGGTCTTGAGTATCAAGGACTAATCAGAACCTACAGATTCTTTATTTGTATTTAAAAATAGGAATCTGGGCTGGGCACTGATGGCTCATGCCTGTAATCCTAGCTACTCAGAAGGCTGAGATCACAGTTCAGAACCAGCCCAGGCAGCAAAGTCTACAAGACCACACTTCCAGTTAAGCAGCAAAATGGTGAACTAGAGACATAGTTCAAATGGTAGAGCACCAGCTGTGAGCCAAGGACCAAGCTCTAAGGTTCAAATTCTGGTACTAAAGGACAAAGGTGAGAGAGGAGAGAAGGGAGAGGAGAGAAGAGAAGGGAGAGGGGAGAGAGGAGGGAGAGGAGGGAGAGGAGGGAGAGGGAGAGAGAGAAAATAGCAATGCCAAATGCCAACAGACTAGGTCTACTTAGTAAATTATATGAACTAATAAAATCACTGAACTGAGAAAGAGATCTGGGGACAGGTCATAATCAATTCTACAAAAGGAATTACTAGTTCACTCTTTAAATGCCTCAAGATTACATAAACTTTTATTCCCAGTCAACCTAGACCTGTTGGCAAAAGAATTATAATTTCACACCACATCCATCCATCCATCCATCCATCCATCCATCCATCCATCCATCCAGTTCTGCCTTTACTAGCCCACACTGCAACATCCAGATATCTAATCCCAGACTATACACAGGTTCCAAAATGTCTTACAATCATCCAACATGGGCTGTGAAGGTGGCTTAGTGGTAGAACGCTTGCTTTGCATGCATGAAGTCCTGGGTTCCATTCCTCAGCACCACATAAGCAGAAAAAGCTGGAAGTGGCGCTGTGGCTCAAGTGGTAGCCTTGAGCTGAAGAGCTGAGGGACAGCGCCCAGGTCCAGAGTTCAGGCCTCAAAACTGCCTCCCCCCCCCCCCAAATATCATCCAACATGCTGAATTTTATAAATTAACTGGTTGATAAAAGGATGTCTACTCTCCTTTATCATGTAAAAATAACAATGGCATCTCTGTGCAACTATCAATGTCTAGGCTTATTGAAGGCATTTCATTGCCCTAAACCAACAGGCAAGAGAACAGCACCAAACAGACTTGTGGGACACCAGGAAGCTCCAAAGTGCTTCCAAATATTGTTTTCTAAAGTCCCTAAAGACAGTTCAAGTCCCTGTGGGAAAAGTTGCTTGGCAACTGGAATTCTTATTTACCAATAGGTCATCATATATAAAGCCTTCTAAGTAAATCACTGGTATCCATTATGGCCTTTGTTCTAATTGGCTACAGCACTCCAGAGACATAAGTGTAGGTGGCTACCTCAGATGGTAGAAATTGGTAGGGAAAAATAGAATGCCAAGTTATACTTAAATGAATCATGTTCTCCTCCCCAGCCCTCGTCCCCTAGTGTCAGACAAACTTGAACCACCCTCCAGCCCTCAGAAGCCAAACAGGGAAACAAACTTTATGACCTGAAGAGTGGAAGAGCTCTGTGCTGAAGCACAGTGCAGCCCGCGTGGGGGGAGGGGTGGCGGCGTGGAGGAGGGCCACGGCAGCGAGGCCTGTGGTGGGAGCGGCTGCAGCACAACTATTGAGTTAGAGCACAAATTAGGCAGAAAAGCAGCCAATTACCAAAGAAAACTGCTTCTAAACCAAGGCAGCCGCTGGGACCTATTATAGAAATAGACGCAAGCCGGGCAGGGACACAAAATTTTCTTTTTCTTTCACTGAGGAAAAAAAAAAAAAAAAAAACTCATGCAAGTTATTCCAAGAGTGAAAGAAACTGAACTTAAACACTAAATTATAAAATACTGCATTTTTTTTTTGGGGGGGGGGGGAGTGTCAGTCACAGGGCTTGAACTCAGGGCCAGGACTGTCCCTGAGCTTCTGCACTCAGACCAGTACTATACCACTGTGAGCCACACTGCTCCTTCCAGTTTTAACTGGTTAACTGAAGATCACTGCCTCACAGACTTTTCTGCCTCAGGCTGGCCTTGAACCATGATCCTCAGATCTCAGCCTCTTGAGTAAGATACAGGCTTGAGCCACCAGCGCCCAGCTTGAAATGTTAATACAAAATAGCCTGGATAGCTTGGAAGTCTGCCTGCTGAAATAACACAAGGAAATTGCCAAGGGTTTCACTTTATTTTTTTTGGTCCTGTCGTGGGGCCTGAACTCTGGGCCTGTGCGTTGCCCCTCAGCTCTTCAGCTCAAGGCTAGCGCTCTACCACTTGAGCCACAGCGCCACTTCCGGCTTTTTTCTTTTTTGCTTATGTGGTGCTGAGGAATCGAACCCAGGGCCTCATGCATGCAAGGCAAGCGCTCTACCACTGAGCCACCTTCCCAGCCCCGTGTTTCACTTTTTTACACAAGTATTTGTTCCCATCAACCAACATCAAGACTCCCCGCTTGGTACCATTGCTAGTTACTTCCAGAAACTTCTAGAATCCTCCAAGCTACCAACCAAATGTCTAATGCTAACGATTTTCCTCTCCCAGTCCTGAGGTTTGAATTCAGAGCCTGGGCACTGTCCCTGATCTTCTTTTGCTTGAGGTTAGTACTCTATCACTTGAGCCATAGCTCCACTTCTGGCCTTTTCTGTTTACGTGGTACTGAGGAATGAACCCAGGACTTCACGCATGCTAGGCAAGCACTCTACCACTAAGCCTCGTTCCCAGCCCACGAATTAACCCTTTTCGAAGCCAGGGGTGGCTGTCGTACATACTCTCTGCACAGGGCTCCCCAGAAAGAGCGCTGTTCCACCCATGAAGAGAGAAACGGGCAGTTGGCAGGCAGCGTGGTGAAGAGATAGGGACTGAGCTCAAACACTCCTCTTCCTTCACTGGACTTGAGTGTGGTAAATGAAATACTAAAATTGTCTTTTAACTAAAGAGCCGGGGGGGGGGGGGGGGGCTCTCCTGCCCAAGCTGGTTTCAAGTTGTGATCCTCAGATCTGTGCCTCCTGAATAACAAGGATCACCAGTCACCAAACTGCTCTGCAAAGGGAATCAACATACATACACACACATATACACGTGTGCGCACACGTGCACAGAAAAAGCACCTCGCTGCTTGTAGGCTGCGGGCACCCTACAAATAAGCAAGGGCCTATTTCTGTCACTGTGTCAAACCACCATAGCCACAGTCATTAGGGGGAAAAAGCAGTATTGGGGTTTGAACCCAGAGCCCCATGCTGTCATTCTGATTCACCTTAACTCTTTGCAGCTCCCCTTCGTGAAAACTTAAAGAGAATATGTAACAAACATCTTATCACAAACCTACTACCCAGGTATTGGTGTAATAGTTAGAAACCCAGCAATTTAAGTCCTTCCAGTTTATCTGATCAAGTCTGAAAGATATTTTTTAATACTATGGTCATGCTTAGACTCCAAAATTTTTATTTATAATCACTGTCACAGTGAAACTCTTGTTATCTGATTTTTCCCCCAATGATAATTCAACTTTTTTGCTTTTTACCTTCATTAGCCTCTGGACGTGAATTCTTGATATAAGCAGAGAATTTGGCAAAGATGTCCATTCCAGCAGTATTTGATTCTGGATGTTTTGGCGAAAGCTTTAAGTATCTAAATGGAAAAGGTGATAATTGATTATAAAGACCTCCCACGTACATCAATCAATAAAGGATTGTACCAGCAGTTCCCAGACAGCTTTTTTTTTTTTTTTTTTTTTTTTGCGGTGGGGGGGGGAGGGCCTTGGTCATGGGGCTTGAACTCTGGGCTTGGGCGCTGTCCCTCAGCTCTTCAGCTCAAGGCGAGCGCTCTACCGCTTGAGCTACAGCGCCACTTCCAGTTTCTGGTGGTTAATTGGAGACAAGAGTCTCACAGTCTTTCCTGCCCGGGCTGGCTTTGAACCATGATCCTCAGATCTCAGCCTCCTGAGTAGCTATGATTACAGGCATAAGCCACCAGCGCCCGGATTCCCAGACAGCTTTGACTAGTTATTACTCTAAGAAATGTCTTCCTCTGTTTTCTATGCTATTTTTAAATGTGTTTTTTCCTTAGGAAATAGAGCTCTGCCCGTGTTTTGTTCATGCATTAAGATTCTTGGCAGCCAAAGGGCATCCGCACTCCACCTCCATTTGGCAATGGCAGCGCTACCGGGACAGTGAACTTGTGGAGAGTTCAGCTCAGGGCGCTGGCATCCTACAGGCAGCTGGGATGATAAAATGTTCTGCACCTCAAGTATCTCAATACAAATACCAAAGAATCCAATCAAACAGGGTAAGGACTTGATGTTTGCTTGTACTAGCCAGCCTTAGTACAGAGTCCAGCCGGCAGCACTGGCAGTGCTGAGCCCTGGACAGGAAAGAGCCACAGATCCTACACAGAAAGCACCTGCCCTCCCACAACCCATGTGTGAAATGCCCCACAGTGGAGGGGAGGAGGGGACGGCTAGCAACAGAAAACGCAATGTCGCCAACTATCCTGAGGGCTCCAACAGCAACGAACATTTCCTTATTCCCTTCCTTATTTTATTTCTTTCTCTTTCTCTCTCCTTCCTTCCTTCCTGTTCTAGGGCTTGAACTGTGAGCCTGAGCACTGTCCCTAAGCTCTCTTGCTCAACGCTAAAGCGCCACCACTTTGAACCACAGCTCTACTTCCAGTTTTCTGGTAGTTAACTGGAGGAGAGGTAAGTCTCACCGACATTCCTACCTGGGCTGGCTTTCAAACTGTAACCCTCAGATCTCAGCCTCCTGGAGTAGCAAGGATTATAGGCGTGAGCCACCAGTACCCGGCAAGAAACACATTTCTCCTGCTTACTATTTTGAATTCAGGAAGAAACAGAGCTTCTAGAAATCAAGCATGATGCTTTATTGGTAAGGATGATATAAAATATCCATTGACCACCTACATATTAGCTTTCATTCTTTTTAATAGCTCTAGCTATCTCTCAATTTGTAATCATAAAGATTTCCCCTGTAAACACAAGTGATTGTATCATTTTGGGGAAACTAATATAATGAGTTTTACCTAAATGTATGCATGTGTCCTCCCGCCCCTGCCTGAGGTGAAGAGTTCACGCTGGGCCCACGCCAAACACCCTGCTCATCCCCTGACTACGCAGCAGTCAAGTTCCCTGCAAAGCTTCCACCCCTTGTAAAGGAGGCCTGGTAGCAAGTCGTTCCTCAGTGCTGCTTCGCTGCCACGACTTCCCTCTCAAGAGTCCAAGCAGGGCTGGGAAGGTGGCTCAGTGGTACAGTGCTTGCCTCGCATGCATGAGAACCTGGGTTCGATTCCTCAGCACCACATAAACCTGGAAGTGGTGCTGTGGCTTAAGTGGTAGAGTGCTGGCCTTGAGCTGAAGAGCTGAGGGACAGCACCCAGGCCCAGAGTTCAAGCCCCATGACCAACAACAACAAAAGTCCAAGCAGCAGTGAGTGGCACCTCATTCCTAAATGAAGAAAACTTCTATCCCTGTAACTGTTTATTGTATGCGAGGCATGGTACTAACTGTTGTGCATAAGAAGCGACTTACCACTTTTACAAATATAAGTATTCCCACTAGAAACCTAGTTTTAGTGAAATCAGACAGCAGATGCTCTACCACTTGGGATCAAGCCTCCAGTTCCTTTGTTCTCTTTCTCTCTCTCTCTCTCTTTTTTTTTTTTTTGTTGGTCGTGGAGCGTGAACTCTGGGCTTGGGAGCTATCCCTCAGCTCTTCAGTTCAAGGTGAGCGCTCTACCACTTTAGCCACAGCACTACTTCTGGTTTTCTAGTGGTTTATTAGAGATAAGAGTTTCATGGAGTTTCCTGCCTGGGCTGGCTTTGAACCGAGATCCTCAGATCTCAGCCTCCTGAGTAGCTAGGATTACAGGCGTGAGCCACCGGCGCCAGCATCTCTTTTTTTTTTTTTTTTTTTAAATAAGGGTCTCTCACTTTTTGACTAGGGCTGGCCATGTACTGAGATCCTCCCACCTAAATTGGCTGAGATAAGGAGAATCTCACTAACTTTTTTGCAGAGGCTGCCCTCGAACTATGGTCCTCCCTAAATGTCTGTCTCCCTTAAGAGCTGAGATTACCAGTTGCCACCACATCCAGCCTTTGCATTTTTTACTCATTTAAAAATAGATACTCTCAAATTGCTGAAAGAGCCCTGTTCTCTAAGCAGATTGAAGTGGAATAAGTCATCAAATGTGCTATGACTATAAAGGATAGAGTAGCTGCACTTGCCTTCAATCTCTCACTTTGCTTAAAAGGAAATTTACCTCCTGGAAGCTTAAATAGTTAGCTCACAAAGTCACCCAGCTAGCTAAAAGTATCCAGAAACTGAAACAGAGTTCCTGTCCCCGTGCCACAGAGCAGGATCTATAGATAACTCAAATTCTACACTACCAACTCCAAAATCAGTTGCCAGCTTTTTTCTTTGCAAGTCTCTGAGATACAAGATTCAAATTCATCCATTATTAGCTTTAGCAAACAGCTTGGTCAAGCAGTGATTTCCAACTGCGGTGAGCTCTTAATTAATCATCTGGAGTATGGGAAAGAAAGGACTCATAAAAGGCTGTGTGTGCCACAGAACAGAATGAGCACCTGGAACGTTTTGATTCTCAGATCAACCCCTGATTTACATCATAGACTATGGATTGCAGGCTAGCTGAGATATTTCCATCCTCCTAGGAAAAGGCTCAGATCTTTTCTTCTTTCTCATGTTAATAAGAAAAAGTTTGTTTATACAGCCTGTTATCTGTCTTAATTTTTTTTAACGGCTGAGCATTTTTAGTGCCATCTAAATTTATCTATTCTATTTACTTGCTGTCCTTTACTCTGCCCTTTTATCAGTACATTAGCCAGGTGCAGTTCAGATTAAAACCCAAGTTTCAAGGCTTTTGGTAAAGTAGCTCTTTCATTCAAGCAAGGAGAGCTTTAAACACACACACACACACACACACACACACACACACACACACACACACACACACACACACACACACACACACACACACACACACACACACACACACACACACACACACACACACACACACACACACACACAATTTTCTCCAGAGAACAAAAGAAAGAAGGATTATTTTAGAGCCTACTTTTTCATACAAGCAAAAGTTCTAAGTTGAGCTTTCCATCAGTCTGTAAATATCAAATAACTATCGCATACGCAGTCTTTAGCATCCCTGAAGGCCAAAGGCATGTTAGTAGACACGCTGAGTTCCAGTGTACCTGCCTGCGCTTCCCTACCTCCTCCTCTTACCTACAAAGAAGTCCAGAGCAAGGAGAATCAGGAAGAGATTGAAGACCTCCTGGTCCAAAGGGGTACTGGCAGTGAGGGAGCCAGGATGGTCCCCAGTGCCTAAACCTCCACAGTGCACACAGAAAGAGAGAAGCCTGCAGGTGATAGGCCTCAAAACACTCTCTCCTCCCATTCCTCCAGAAACAGCTCTGCAGGACAGAGACCATGGTTTTTGCCAGGATTTCACAGTACAGGCTGCAGCACACTAAGGAGAAGACAGCCCCTGTCCAAACATGGTATTTCGATGAACATCAATGAATGAAAACTTTTCAGAAGTCAAACCTGGCCTGTTTTGAAAGCATCTGCTGAATTGCTGACAGCCACTTCTGTCTTGCTTGCTCATCACAGCATCTAGCTTTGATTTTTCTTCTCTACTTTTAACTTCACCTGTACTCATTGTAGAAAAATCCCAATTAAAGACTTACACCTTGCCAGGTGGTGGTTGCTCATGCCTGTAATACTAACTACTCAGGAGGCTGAGATCTGAGGATCACGGTTCAAAGCCAGCCCAGGCAGGAAAGTCATGAGATTCCTATTTCCAATTAACCACCAGAAAAACAGAAGTCTCACGATTTTTCTGCCTGGGCTAGCTTTGGACTGTGAACCACAGATCTCAGGCTCCTGAAAAGCTAGGATTATATGTCAGCCACAAGTGCCCAGGTAAGACACATTTCTTTTTTTTTTTTTTTTTTTTGGGGGGGGGGGGAGTCAGTCATGGGGCTTTAACTCTGGACCTGGGTGCTGTCCCTCAGCTCTTCAGCTCAAGGTGAGTGCTCTACCACTTGAGCCACAGCGCCACTTCTGGTTTGCTGGTGGTTTACTGGAGAGTCTCATGGACTTTCCTGCCTGGGCTGGCTTTGAACTGTGATCAGATCATCTCAGACTAGTGAGTAGCTGGATTACAGGTGTGAGCCACCAGCACCCCACCAAAAGGCATTTTTTTTTTTTTTTTTTGGTCGGCCGTGGGGCTTGAACTCTGGGCCTGGGCGCTGTCCCTCAGCTCTTCAGCTCAAGGCGAGCACTCTACCACTTGAGCTACAGTGCCACTTCCGGTTTTCTGGTGGTTTATTGGAGATAGGAGTCTCACGGTCTCTCCTGCCTCGGCTGGCTTTGAACCGCGATCCTCAGATCTCAGCCTCCTTCGTAGCTAGGATTACAGGCGTGAGCCACCAGCGCCCGGCCCAAAAGGCATTTTTAATGTCATTTGACTTGATATTATTAACAGTGAACCCCTGAACAAACTATTTGGAAAACTCATTTCCAGTTTCTTCATGAAGAACTTCTTAGGGCTAAGAAGATGCATGAAAGAATCAAGAGGGCTGGGAATGTGGCTTAGTGGTAGAGTGCTTGCCTAGCATGCATGAAGCCCTGCGTTCTATTCCTCAGTACCACAGAAACAGAAAAGGTTGTGGCCCAAGTGGTAGAGCGCAAGCCTTGAGCAAACGAAGCATAGGAACAGTGCCCAAGCCCTGAGTTCAACCCCAGGATTGACCCCCACCCGCCCCCCCAAAAATCAAAAAAGCAGTACAGGGCACAGAATTAGCACATTTAGCATTGTTGACAACCACAGAGGCCTGGGCAACATCAGGAAGAATCCATTCTACAAAAAGTGAACTGTGGGGCTGGGAAGGTGGCTCAGTGTTAGAGAGCTTGCCTTGGATGCCTGAGGCCCTGGGTTCGATTCCTCAGCACCACATAAGCAAAAAGAAAAAAGCCGGAAGTGGCGCTACGGCTCAAGTGTAGAGTGCTAGCCTTAAGCTGAAGGACAGCGCCCAGGCCCAGAGTTCAGGCCCCATGACCGGACCCAAAAAAAAAAAAAAAAAAGTGAACTGTAACTCGCTGTAGAATATAAACCACAGCTCTTTTTTTTTTTTTTTTTTGGTCTGTCGTGGGGCTTGAACTCTGGGCCTGGGCGCTGTCCCTCAGCTCTTCAGCTCAAGGCGAGCGCTCTACCACTTGAGTTACAGCACCACTTCCAGTTTTCTGGTGGTTTATTGGAGATAGGAGTCTCACGGTCTCTCCTGCCTGGGCTGGCTTTGAACCGAGATCCTCAGATCTCAGCCTCCTGAGTAGCTAGGATTACAGGCGTGAGCCACCGGTGCCCGGCTTCACAGCTCATTTTTTTTTAAAGTAGAGAAAAAAAAGGAAAATCATTGGAAAGAATTTAGCACATTCTGAACAATTTATAACAGATTTCCAATTGTTCAAACTGAAAAAAATTACTATATTTGGTTATTGTATCTGTAAGGACTAGTCCAATTAAAACAGGTGAAGTTTCCATATAGAAAAGCAAAGCACAGTGGCTCATACCTGTAATCTTAACTACTCAGGAAGCTGAGATCTGAGGACCACAGTTCAAATCCAGCCCAGGCAAGAAAGTCTGTGAGATTCTTACCTCCAATGAACTACTCAGAAAAAGTCAGAAGTGGCCCTGTGGCTCAAGTGGTAGAGTACTAGCCTTGAACATGAAGAGGTTCAGAGATAGCACCCAGGTCCTGAGTTCAAGACCCAGAATCAAAAAAAAAAGCATGCTGGATATGCTGGTGCGTGAGTATAACCTCAGCTCTTAGGAGTCTAGGGCAAAGAAGACAGTGAGTTCAAGGCCCAGTGCTACATAGCAAGAGCTAGGTCTCAAAATAAAAGAGAGAGAAAAGAGAAAACAGCCAGGAAATCCAAACATTTTGATATTTGTGTTTCTCTTCATGTCAGTCCCTCTCAGAGAAAAACAACAAGAGTAAAATTTCTTGATTTTGTTGCTGTTAAAGGTTATAAGAGAATATAGGAAAATGTATGTTGAACTTAAAGTGGCATTTATGCTACCAGCTACACTGATTTTTATTTTTTTGCCAGTCCTGGGGCTTGAACTCTGGTCCTAGGCACTGTCTCTAAGCTTCTTTTGTTCAAGGCTAGCACTCTACCACTTGAGCCACAGCACTACTTCTGGCTTTTTCTCTTTATGTGGTACTGAGGAATCGAACTCGGGACTTCATGCATGTGAGGCAAGCACTCTGCCACTGAACTACATTCCCAGCTAGTTTTTTTTTTTTTAACTTAATATATTTGGAATAATTTACATAGTAAGTGCTTTAGAAATGCTAAAACCATAGCTTCATTCAAAGTAAATTACTAAGGCATTCCAAAATAACGATGAGGAGGAAGAGGAGGAAAATGGATCTAGTGGGCTACATGTCATAACACCCTTCAAAAGTCATTTCTACTGTGTTGAATTGTGTGTTCATAACATCTCCAGATTTACAAAGATCTCAGTTTTGATCTGGTAGTATTCGAGTTAATGCATAGGCTGAGGGAAATTTTTGCAGTTGCATTAATGTTGGTCTGAATGTACTTCAGGAAGTTAGAACTCCAGGAAGTAGAGATAAAGAAGAAATTAGAGAGGCCAGGGGG
Source organism: Dipodomys merriami (assembly GCF_024711535.1). Lineage (NCBI taxonomy): Eukaryota > Metazoa > Chordata > Mammalia > Rodentia > Heteromyidae > Dipodomys > Dipodomys merriami. The sequence continues at coordinate 13,418,977 of NW_027204270.1, forward strand.
TGGTGGCTTAACCTATAATCCTAGCTATTCCTGAGGATGAGATCTGAAGTTCACAGTTCAAAGACAGCCCAAGCAGGAAAATACTAAGAGTCATCTCCAATTAATCACCAGAAAATTCAAAGTGGCAGTGTGGCTCAAACTGGCAGAGCTGGAGCTGGGAAGGTGGCTCAGTGGTAGAGTGCTTGCCTCGCATGCATGAAGCCCTGGGTTCGATTCCTCAGCACCACATAAGCAGAAAAGGCTGGAAGTGGCGCTGTGACTCAAGTGTTAGAGCGCTAGCCTTAAGCTGAAGAGCTGAGGGACAGAGCCCAGGCCCAGAGTTCAAGCCTCACAACTGGGGGGGGGGGGGGGGGGGGGAACAAAAGTGGCAGAGTTGTAACCTTGAGCTAAAGAGCTCAGGGACAGAGAAGAAGAGGGAGGGGAAAGGGGAGGGAAGGGGAAGGAGGGGGAGGAGGGGAGGAGAGCTTTTGAGGTTGTTAACAGAAATAAAGTGGGCAAAGGGCAAGCCTTTAGAATTAGCATTAAGAAAACAAGGATGAAGAGAACACAATTTTAGGTAGTGACTAAGGAAAGGCAGGTTTATTCATGGTAGGATGACCTGCTTACTCTCTTCATAGCAGCCTTCCTGCTTACCCTCCTCCAAAGAAACAACCTATCCAAAATAAATCTGTCCTAAGATATCTGCTAGTCTTTCATTCACCCACTAAGGGTCACTTTTTGCCAACTGCCACTTTTCTTAGTTTAAATAAGGCTGGCTTTCTGTATTGTCTCTTCTCTAATGCTTTTCTTCACTACTCCCTGCCTCCAACTTTGCTTGCTCAATTTAGTCACTATCTGGCCACACTGTCTAGTTACCATTGCCTACAGAATGAATGAAAGAATGAATGAAAGAATGAATGAATGAGCAGATGAATGGATAAATATTGAGCAACTAAGTTTAGAATGCTCTGACCCAATAATCCCATTCCTGTGAAGTTTATCTAGACATGAAAGGTGAAAGTCAAATCAACTAGAAAGTCTTGGGTCAGAGGAAATGAACACATTTGTTTTCAAGACAATGAAACTGCAAAGTCTGAAAGAAATTAATAATGCTTTGAACCTTTGCCAAGATTACAGTAGGACACAGAATTGTGATCTGCAATTTAGGAAATTGTCATCATGGTCAGGTCAGTACATGAGTAACTTCTAGATCTGGATGTCTCCTAAGTAAATGTGACTCTCAGAAACAAAATACGGGACACATCAACCCCCCTAGTTTGGATTCCAGAAAGCTGTCCATAAACTCACTGAGAGCAGACCCCATGGCTGGCTGTACCACCCACCTGCACAGGCACTGGGCTGGGTTTAGTTGGAACCTATCTTTCCTCATCTCTTCTCCACAAACTCCCTTGGTTTGAGATTAATAACCACAAATGACCATTCTTCTCTGATGTGTCATACACATCCCCAACCTGCTTTCATCATGTTCTTTCCTGCTTACAGATTCCCATCCTCTTTAGTATGGCTTAATAATGGCCTAGCAAGAGACCAATTCTGACATCTTTGTAGCAATTGTAAAGTCATCAATTCTGACAGCTATGTAGCATTAATGGTAAATCATGTAAAAGATACTTTTGATCATCTCAAATCAACGCTGTATTTAACTTCAGTGCCATCAGAACAGTCTCTGGGGACAACTAAAACAAAGCTTCAGAGAGACAGCAGTATTCATACCATTCAATTTTATTGGATACTCACTTGGGAGGGCATAAGACTTCCTCAAGAAATTCCTCAATTTTATTAACGTCTGTTTTCACTTCACTGTTGAAAGTTATAAATGGTGGGTGGGTCCCAGGAGCCAAGTTCTGCAGGTCTGCTGGCTTCCTGTTGGGCAAACAGGGGTCAGAATTAGAAGATTTTTTATTCTAAACAAGCAGCAATACTTTCAATTCTCATAATACTTAACATTAAATCCATAATAATGAGTAAGACACAGTATATTTTCACCAAGTGTAAGGACTGCAGCAGTACTTCAGTAACACGCAGATCTCCATAGATATAGTAGCTTAAGCCTGAAATCATGGCTACTTGGATCATTTCTTGCATAGAATGAGCCTCTGGCTCCATGTTCTTTAATCTTGTCAAGAATGTGTAAGTTGTGGGGCTGGGAAGGTGGCTCAGTGGTAGAGTGCTTGCCTTGCATGCCTGAGGCCCTGGGTTTGATTCCTCAGCACCACATAAGCAAAAAGAAAAAAGCCCGAAGTGGCGCTGTGGCTCAAGTGGTAGAGTGCTAGCCTTGAGCTGAAGAGCTGAGGGACAGCGTCCAGGCCCAGAGTTCAGGCCCCACAACCAGACCTCCCCCCCCAAAAAAAAGAATGTGTAAGTTGTGCCAGGAACTGGTGGCTCATACCTGTAACCCTAGCTACTCAGGAGGCTTAGGAGGCTGAAATCTAATGATCCCATTCAAAACCAGCCTGGGCAGGAAAAGCCCATGAGTCTCTTATCTCCAATTAAGCTGGAAGTGGAGCTGTGGCTCAAGTGTTGAAGTGCTAGCCTTGAGAAAATGAGCTCAGGGATAGCTCCCAGGCCCAAGTTCAAGCCCCAAGACTGGCTGGCACAAAAAAAGTGCAAATTGTTATCATTTGGAAGACAATTTGCAAAAGGATAAGCAAAACAGTCATTATATTCAATGTACATTATGTAAACATGGAACTACGTAACTCGAAGGTAGGGATGGGAGAGGGGAAAATGGGGGAGAATGATGGAAGGGGAGACAAGTGATCAAGATACACTGTACTCATAACTTGACTTTTGGAACCTCTTTGTACAACTTCTTAGTTTTTTTTATTTATTTATTTTGCCAGTCCTGGGGCTGGATACTGCCCCTGAGCTCCTTTTGCTCAAGGCTAGCATTCTACCAATTGAGCCACAGTGCCACCTCTGGCTTTTTCTGTGATTTTAATTGGAGATAAGATCTTCCTGCTTGGGGAAGACTCAGAACCATGATCCTCTGATCTCAACCTCCTGAGTATTAGGCCCACTGATGCCAAGCAAAAAAAAAAGAAAACAATTTTTTTCTTTTTGGTTTGTTGTGGGGCTCATGGCTTGGGCTCTGTCCCTGAGCTCTTTTGCTCAAGGCTAGTGCTCTACCAAGTTGAGCTACAGCACCACTTCTGGATCTAGAGTAGTTAATTAGAGATAAAGAGTCTCTCGGGCAGGCTTGTTTCCAACTGTAATATTCAGATCTCAGCCTCCTGAGTAACTAGGATTAGGCATAAACCTCTGGTACCCAACAAATATAATTCTAAGAGATTAAAAACTACTTTTCAGTAGTTTTGTTGTGGTGAAGGATAGGCATACCTCAGGTCTTTCTGCCCAGTGGGAACAGATGTGAGAAGAAACTTCAGGTCTCTAAATGGACTGGCAGGCCACAAGGAAGGCAAGGAGTGCAGATGGGTTTACATGCTATCAGATCTAAGATGGAGGGAGGGGTCCCATCCTACGTTGCACAAAGGTCTTGAGCCTGACCCACAAAGGCTCCTCCTATAGTGTCTCTGCAGGAATCACACAGAACTGACAACAGCTGATTTTAAAGCATCAGTGGCTTACTTTGTGAAAGGCCTCCAACATATGTATAAGGCTTTACGCAAATCTATTCAAGATGTTTTCCTCAAGTGAAGTTAGAAAAGGCAGAGGACATGGAGTACACACTCAAGACAGCAGCATGGCTATTCTTCAGTGGTTCTGCTTTACACTTAGTGTCTTAATTTCAATTAAAATTTAATTCAGTATACTGGCAACAACTCGAGGACAATGAGGCTGGTGGCTCAGCTCCAGCTGCCTAGTGTAAAATGAGCAGAGGTACATGGCGCAGAAGCAAGCTTGTAAGGATGGTCTGTCTGTGACTGGCTGACTTGCTAAATGGGGGCAAGTCCTACATATGCAGTTAATCTTTTTAAGCTGAATGCCTTTTGGAAGATGCTAATTTTCAAGACATAAAACTCACATATGCCAGCACCCCTAGCTCCACAGGAGGCTGAGATCTGAGGATTGTAATTCAAAGCCAGTCAGGGCAAGAAAGGCCAAATGAGACTCTCATCTCCAAGGAAATGCCAAAAACAGGAAGTAGAACTGTTGCTCAAGTGGTAGAGCACTAGCTTTGATTTTTAAAAAAAGGTGCTGGGAAGGTGGCTCAGTGGTAGAGTGCTTGCCTTGCACGGATGAGGCACTGTGTTCCATTCTTCAGCACCACATAAGCAGAAAAACCTGGAAGTAGTGCTGTGGCTCAAGTGGTAGAGCCCTTAGCTTTGAGCTGAAGACCTGAGGGACAGCTTCCAGGCCCAGAGTTCAGGCCCTACAACCGACAAAAATTAAATTTTAAAAATTAAAAAGCTGGATTCCAGTGGCCCACACGTGTAATCCTAACTACTCAGGAGGCTGAGATCTGAGGATCTCGGTTCAAAGCCAGTCCAGGCAGGAAAGTCCAACTAACCACCAGAAAACCAGAAGTGGAGCTGTGGTTCAAGTGACACAGCACTAGTCTTGAACTGAAGAGCTTAGAGACAGCACCCAGGCCCTGAGTTCAAGCCCCAGGACTGGCACATACACAGACATACAGACACACACCAAGCCAATTATGGGGCACTCTATAAATATCCCCCCAAAAGAACAACCACACCAAAGTTAACCCGAGAATACTGCAGTTGTTTCTTTCATAACACTTTATTCCTAATAATTACTTCTTAGTCAATTTTCTGTTTTCTGGCTAATAAAGTCAGTGATCAAGTATTTACAAATTCAACAAAATACAACAAAAACACACCAAGACCTGTAGATACTAAGCATTTGTCTATGTGTTCCAAATCAAGTAGTTAAAAGAATTCATTAGTTCTGATTAAAGGTAGTATACTGCTTCTTTTTTTTCTTCTTTTTTTTTTTTTTTTTTTTTTTTGGTAGGTCATGGGGCTTGAACTCTGGGCCTGGGCACTCTCCCTCAGCTCTTCAGCTCAAGGCAAGCACTCTACCACCTGAGCCACAGCACCACTTCCAGTTTTCTGAGTGGCTTACTGGAGATAAGAGTCTCACAGTTTCCTGCCCAGGCTGGCTTTGAACTGCGATCCTCGGATCTAGCTTCCTGAGTAGCTAGCCAGGCTTTAATACTTCAATTTTTTGCAGCAACATTTTAAAAACAAAATAATAGGGGCTGGGAATGTGGTTTAATGGTAGAGTGTTTGCCTAGCATGCATGAAACCCTGGATTTGATTCCTAAGAACTACATAAAGAGAAAAAGCCAGCCAGAAGTAGCACTGTGGCTGAAGTGTACTAGGCTTGGGGGAGGGGGAGGGAGTGAGGGGGGAGGGGGGAGTGTAGTTGAGGAGGTGGGAGGGAAGGGATGATAGGGGAAAAACAAAGGAGGAGGCAACAATGCTTGATTAAAAAATGTACTCATTACCTTGCTCATGTAACTGTAACCCCTCTGTACAGTATTTTCACAATAAAAAACATTAATTTTTTTTAAATAAAAGATAGGACTGAAGTGAATTTATGACCCCCCCCCCAAAAAAAAGAGTACTAGCCTTGAGCAAAAGAAGCTCAGGGACAGCATCCAGGCCCTGAGTTCAAGCCCAGGACTGGCACACACATACAAACAAACAAACAAACAATGTACACTCTGTTCATGCATGCATATCTGAATAAGGAAAAGAACTTTCCACATCTGCACCAGAGGGTGTCAAACCTTGCTGATCACACACACACATAGAGCTTTAAAAAAAAAAAAAAAGAAAAAAAAAAGTGGGGCTGGGAAGGTAGCTCAGTGGTAGAGTGCTTGCCTTGCATGCATGATGCCCTGGGTTCGATTCCTCAGCACCACATAAGCGAAAAGAAAAAAAAAAGCTAGCCGGGCGCTGGTGGCTCACGCCTGTAATCCTAGCTACTCAGGAGGCTGAGATCTGAGGATCGCGGTTCAAAGCCAGCCTGGGCAGGAGAGACCGTGAGACTCCTATCTCCAATAAACCACCAGAAAACCGGAAGTGGCGCTGTAGCTCAAGTGGTAGAGCGCTCGCCTTGAGCCGAAGAGCTGAGGGACAGCGCCCAGGCCCAGAGTTCAAGCCCCACGACCGACAAAAAAAAAAAAAAAAAAAAAAAAAAAAGAAAGCCAGAAGTGGCGCTGTGGCTCAAGTGGTAGAGCACTAGCCTTGAGCTGAAGAGCTGAGGGACAGCGCCCAGGCCCAGAGTTCAGGCCCCATGACTGGACCCCCCCCCCAAAAAAGTAGCTGGGACTTCAGAAACATTGCTGGGGGCCCTGAGTTCAAGCTGCAATACAGGCACCAAAAAGAAAAGAAAACTGCTACCAGGCACTGGTGGCTCAGGCTTGTAATCCTAGTTACTCTAGACCTGGAGTTCAAACCACTACAAAGAAAAAAGTGGAACTAGAAAAACACGACAATGTGAATAGTTTCTGATGGCTGTTTTGAGACAAAATTTCACTTCATAACCCAGACTAGTCTTAAACTTGCTGGAATTACAGGCATGTACCGTTACACTCAGCTTGAGAGACAATAAAAATGAAACCACTCTCAAAAGCCTACTTGGAAATGAGATTCTGTTCTGAATTTATAACTGCTTTTTAAGATATGTTCTATCAGCTCCATGTTTCACTGTAACATTTCAAATTATTATGAAACTGTTAAGTTTCAAGTACTGCAATAATGCTCCAAAAGTTTATTCTGTTGCTGTAGTAACTCACCAAGAGTCTGACTCACAATGTTACAAATGGGGTGTTTATATCAAAGCAGAAGGAAATCATTACTAACAATGCACAGAATGAGACAGTTTTATGTTAGATACAAATGCAAGAGTGGAATCTTATCTCCCAGACTTTTAAAGGGATTTCTCAGCCAGAGCTAGTAGATCACATCTGTAATACTAACCACTCAGGAGTCCACCTAGGCAGAAAAGTCCTAGAGACTTCATCTCCATAATGACCAGCAAAAAGCAGGGCTAGGCCAGGCGCTGGTGGCTCACGCCTGTAATCCTAGCTACTCAGGAGGCTGAGATCTGAGGATCGCGGTTCAAAGCCAGCCCGGGCAGGAGAGACCGTGAGACTCCTATCTCCAATACTACCAGAAAACCAGAAGTGGCGCTGTAGCTCAAGTGGTAGAGCACTCGCCTTGAGCTGAAGAGCTGAGGGACAGCGCCCAGGCCCAGAGTTCAAGCCCCACGACCGACAAAAAAAAAAAAAAAGCAGGGCTGGAGGTGTGGCTCAAGTGGTAGATGGGCAGTTCAGCAAGAAAGCAGAACAAGCAGAAGGACCTGAGTACAAAACCTAGTACTGAGGGAGAGGAATGATCTCTATTCCCTCAGAGAAACTACAGAGTAGGGACTTTGCTCACTGATATTACAGTAGACTTAACAGTTTTTATAATAAAAGGCCAACTTAAAAGTTATCATTTCTACCCCTAATTTCTCAAAACCAGAAAATTTATCCCAATAGGCATATGACAAATAAGTTCACACTGGTTAGAAGCAGTTCTGTGTCATGTGTCTCCTACAGTCTCTCTCTCATCACTGTTCTTATATTTTCTCTTTCCCTTGCCTAGCTCTCAAGCTTATCCTGCATCACTAAAAGGTTTAAAACAAAACTGTGCTATAATAGTGTTAATGTGTCATCTTGGAACTAATGAAGACAGTAAGGTCTTCAGATTAAGACTGCTGCCATTAACCTCATAGCCAGAGATGCTAGAAAACAATGGATCTTACTCCGTATCAGGCCCAAAAATGGTTTGAAAAAGAAGTACAAAGTGCTCAGAGCACCGGCTGGCTGGCTCCACACAGAACCCCACCGCACCCTCTCCTGGCCACGGTCGTACCCCAACTTGATGACATGCAGCATCTAAACTGTGTCTCTAATTGTAATATTGTCATGTAGGACTGTCTACAGTTTTTGTTCAAATGGCAATTGGTGTAAATCTACATTCTTTCTGACACCCAGGAACTTTTATCTAAAACTCATTGAATACAATCACAGCATGAAAATGAGACTTGGAAATAACTCCCACTAAAGCATTATGGCTGCACAGGGAGTGTGTAATGGGAGGTTGTTCAAAAGCCTCACAAAGGACACACAAATACCACCAGCACAGCCATTAGCTCCGACTGAGACTCAGATTGTGGGACATGGCATCAGAACTACATGTAGGCTTGAAATGTCATGGAACAATTACTTTCTGAGAGCACAGAGTGGGCTTCTAAATAGCTCTCGGCTGGTGTGTGTTGAGATCAGTACTTCTCGCTGAGGGCCCGGGCAATTCCAAGATATGCAGGAAAATAAGTACTAGAGGTAATTTCTCTCCCATAGAGTTCTAAAGAGTCACATTTAGAGCTTTAAAACTAAGAATATATTATGGAATGTACTTTTAACTCCTCTGTGACAACTTCATTATACACTTTGTTTGTTCTTTTTTTTTTTTGGGGGGGGGGAGGGTCCAGTCATGGGGCCTGAACTCTGGGCCTGGGTGCTGTCCCTCAGCTCTTCAGCTCAAGACTAGCATTCTACCACTTGAGTCACAGCGCCATTTCCGGCTTTTTTCTTTTTGCTTATGTGGTGCTGAGAAATTGAACCCAAGGACTCATGCATGCAAGGCAAGCACTCTACCACTGAGCCACCTTCCCAGCCCCTGTACACTTTGTTTGTGAATCAGTATTCACTCTGCTGGGGTGTCTTCTCTTTGAAACTGTTCAAAACTGCAAGTAGGTAAACTATAGGAACAGCTCTGATAGAATAAAGAGCAGTTTAAGTGCATTATCTCTGTGAAGGGGGGCTGACAAGCAGGCTGGGGGTGGAAGGCACCATTACCATGGGCCACTTACATACTTTTGTTGCCCTTAGCTTTTTAGTGTGTGCCTGTCTGCGGGCTTGAACTCAGGATCTAGGCATTGTCCTTGGGATTTTTGGTTCAAGGCTAGTGCTCTAGGTGACACTGGAGATTAAGAGTCTCACCTGACTGAAGTGGCTTTGAACCAGTGATCCTCAGAGCTCTGCTTCCTGAATAGCTAGGATGGATTATAGGATAGAATATGTATGTGTGTGTGTGTATGCATGTACTGCACCCAGCTTTTCTTAGTATTTCTAAGGAGTTGTGCAAAGGAACTTCAATTTCATAAACTAGGTTATGAACACAATGTAGAAGCATTTTTTTCTTTTTTGCTAGTCCTGGGCACTGCCCCTCAGCTGCTTCTGCTCAAGGCTAGCACTCTACCACTTGAACCACAGCGCCATTCTAGCTTTTTTTTTTCCTTTTTTGTCGGTCGTGGGGGCTGAACTCTGGGACTGGGCACTGTCCCTCAGCTCTTCAGCTCAAGGCTAGCACCCTACCACTTGAGCCACAGTGCCACTTCCGGCTTTTTTCTGCTTATGTGGTACTGAGGAATGGAACCCAGGGCCTCATGCATGCGAGGCAAGCACTCTAACGCTAAGCCACCTTCCCAGCCCAGGCTTTTTCTTTTTATATGGTACTGAGCAATCAAACCCCAGACTTCATGTATGCTAGGCAAGCACTCTACCACCAAGCCACATTCCCAGCCCCAGTGAAAAAGCATTTTTTAAGCTAGATACAGTAATATACTCCTATAATCCCAGTAGGGGGCAGGAGAATAAAAATTTTGAAGCCAGGGCCTGAGAAGGTGGCTCAGTGGTAGAGCGCCCGCCTTGCATGCATGGGTTCGATTTCTCAGCACCACATAAGCAAAAAGAAAAAAGCCAGAAGTGGTGCTGTGGCTCAAGCAGTAGAGTGCTAGCCTTGAGCTGAAGAGCTGAGGGACAGCGCCCAGGCCCAGAGTTCAGGCCCCACGACCGGACCCAAAAAAAAAAATTTTTTTTTAAGCCAGCCTGGGCTACATTGCTAGACTTTATCATAAACAACCTTCCTTAGATAAACTGAAGACTAGAAAATACATGCTTCAATTTTATGTGTGTATACATCATTGATAATTATGAGGATCTTTTGTATGTGGCATACAAAAATTTCTAACATATACAAAAGCTCAGGTATCAGCTAGCATACAGCAGTGATGCCCTACAAAGTGCATATATAAAAAGACAGATTGCTTTGCTTTGCTTCATCTCCTGAGCCAGAGCCACTCTTGCTAGGCTGTAACACAATCAAGCACTGTACTGAGCGAGTCAAAGAAGGCTTTCTAAAAGCAAGGCAGTCAACTCACTTGTTCCAACCCAAAAATGGAGGAGAAATCATGTATTTTAGGACAGTAAGGGTGTGTGCCTGGTGGTGGGTCTATTTTTAGGAGTTATGTTGGGAAACTTCCTTTATAAATGCATGTAGGAAAGAAACAGTAATAGAAGGATAACTGCACAGCTTACTTCTTTTTTCTTTTCTTTTCTTTTTTGTCAGTTGTAGGGCTTGAACTCTGGGCCTGGGGGCTATCCCTGAACTCTTCAGCTCAAGGCAAGCACTCAACACCTTGAGCCATAGCACTACTTCTGGTTTTCTGGTGGTTTATTAGAGATAAGAGTCTCACAGACATTCCTGCTGCGGCTGACTCTAAACTGAGAAGCTTAGATCTCAGCCTCCTAAGTAGCTAGGATTACAGGCTTGAGCCATCGGCTCCAGGCTTACTTACTTCATTCTTTCTATTTTTTAATTACTACTTTATTACTTTCTTTAATCAAACCCATGTAGATAAGACCTTACATATTTAATACAGTGCATTTACCCCTGCCAAAATTGGAAAAAAATAAGATTAACATTTCTAGACCAATATGGCTATTTATTTCTGTACAATGCCAACTCAACATGGCAAAAACTTCATTTTTTTTTTTTTTTTGGTTGGTGGTGGGACTTGATCTGGGCTTGGGCACTGTCCCTGCGCTCTTCAGCTCAAGGTGAGTGCTCTACCACTTGAGCCACAGTGCCACTTCCAAAAACTTCATTCTTAAAATAGCTGTCCACCATCAACAAGGTAATGTTGGGGCTGGAAGGTGGCCCAGTGGTAGAGCGCTTGCCTTGCATGCATGAGGCGCTGGGTTCGATTCCTCAGCACCACATAAGCAAAAAGAAAAAAAAGCCACAAATGGTGCTGTGGCTTAAGTGGTAGAGTGCTAGCCTTGAGCTAAAGAGCTGAGGGACAGCGCCCAGGCCCAGAGTTCAGGCCCCACGATTGGACCCCAAAATAAATAAATAAATACATTCATACATACATACATACATACAAGGTAATGAATGTCTTCCCCCCCCCCCCCCGGGGGGGAGTGGTTTTAGCTGACTACCCTCCGAGGCTTACTTCGTTGGATATATCTGTAAAGGTTCCTGACATGAGTATGGTGGTGTACACCTGTAGTCAAGGATGGGTATTCCCTCACAGGAGGAGGCAGGAGGACCTCGAGTTTAAGGCCAGTCTGGGCTACACATTGAGATCCTGTCTTGAAAAACAACAACAAAAACAACATATATACAGATACATGAAAAATAAATTTCCTGGAAGATTTCATGGCTTATTTTTCAATAAATGTAATTTAAGTACAAAAAAAAATTTGAAAACCTGCACTGGGAGTAAGAATAAATTTTAGGGATCTTTGACAGAGACCCCAAAGATGCTAGCTAATCTACCTGAGGATAGGATTACAGCTCTCAGGTAGCTCCAGGCTGTGAGGCTGGCAGACAGATAATATACCTCATCTCTCACCACCTAAGTGACAGCCTGTCGGTATTTTCCTCTGAACACTACTAATGACTTGATACGCTTAAAAATAAACAGTTGATAATGCAGAGGCACTGATGTCAGGAGGAATACATGGGGCCAGCTGCATGCTGCAGTTTTGTAGTACAGTGTTTGCAAAGCATCCAGGAGGCCTGGTTTCAACCCCAGCAATAGACACACAGAAACACATAGACACGCGCACACGCACATGCAAGGAATAGTAACAATACTGCCAGAGCACGAAGTTTCCATTGGTACAACTATACTTTTTTTTTTTTTTTGAGGGGGGGGGTAGAGGGGGTTGGTCATGGGGCTTAAAGTCTGGGCCTGGGCGCTGTCCCTCAGGTCTTCAGCTCAAGACAAGCGCTCTACCACTTGAGCCACAGTGCCACTTCCAGTTTTCTGAGTGGTTTATTGGTGATAAGAGTCTCATGAATGGACTTTCCTGCCTGGGCTGACTTTGAACCAGGATCCTGGATCTCAGCCTCCTGAGTAGCTAGGATTACAGGCGTGAGTCACCAACAACCAGCAGTACAACTATTCTTAACCTTGGATTTCAATCTTATGGAAAGGAAGGGAATATGAATGTTTTTTCACCTTGTACCTATTTTCCAAAGAAAAACCTAAGTTCCTAGATAAAAACAAAGACTTAGCTGATGCTGATGGCTCACTCCTGTAATCCTAACTACTCAGGAGGCTGAGATCTGAGAAACATGGCTCAAAGCCAGCCAGGACAAGAAAGTCCCTGAAACTCTTGCCTCCAATAAACCACTCAGAAAACCAGAAGTGGGGCTGTGGTTCAAGTGGTAAAGTCCTAGTGTTGAGCTGAAGAACTCAGGGACAGCACCCAGGCCCAGAGTTCAGAAGTCCTACAACCAACCAAAAAAAGACTTTCAACCAGGTGCCAGTAGTTCATGCCTGTGACCCTAGTTCAAGAAGCTAAGATCTTAAGATCTCAGTTCAAAGCCAGCCTGGAAAGATCATAAGATTTTTTTTTTGGGGGGGGGGGGGGGGTGTCTGGTCATGGGGCCTGAACTCTGGGCCTGGGCGCTGTCCCTCAGCTCTTCAGCTCAAGGCTAGCACTCTACCCCTTGAGCCACAGCGCCACTTCCGGCTTTTTTTTCCCCTGCTTATATGGTGCTGAGAAATCGAATCCAGGCCTTATACATGCAAGGCAAGCACTCTACCACTGAGCCACCTTCCCAGCCCGACCATTAAGATTCTTTTTTTTTTTTTTTTTTTTTTTGTCGGTCGTGGGGCTTGAACTCTGGGCCTGGGCGCTGTCCCTCAGCTCTTCAGCTCAAGGCGAGCGCTCTACCACTTGAGCTACAGCACCACTTCCGGTTTTCTGGTGGTTTATTTGAGATAGGAGTCTCACGGTCTCTCCTGCCCGGGCTGGCTTTGAACCGCGATCCTCAGATCTCAGCCTCCTGAGTAGCTAGGATTACAGGCGTGAGCCACCAGCGCCCGGCTCGACCATTAAGATTCTTATCTCCAGTAAACCACCAAAAAGCCAGAAGTGGAGCTATGGCTCAAATGGTAGAGTGCTAACTTTGAGCAAAGGACTCTCAAGGTCTACACCTAGGCTCTAAGTTCAAGCCTTAGGATTGGCACCAAAAAAAAAAAAAATACTTGTCAGGGTTCATCTCAGAAATCTCTACTTGGACCTATGAAGAAAAAGCTAGATGCAACTCTTCAACTAGCAAGAACAATCACAGAGCTGTAGGTAATTGTTCTTAAGTTTACAATTTAACCAGCTATTCCTTGAAAGGCAGGTTAAATGAAACCGACAACAGTACTCTGCTTCTAAACAGATTTGTCTTCTCTCCTCCATGCTGGGGTTGGAGCCAAGAGCTTCACACATGCCAGGCAGGAAGTCTGCCACTGAGCAACACCTCCTACCCTCCATTCCTGCTTTTAAGGACCAGATCTCATTGGTCACATTTGAGACAAATGACTGCCAAGAGAGTTCTTCATGGCTCCGTCTGTACTGGATAGTTCAAGGATTTCACTGCACCCAGGCTAAAACCTAAGTCCAGGAGCTGCTCATTAAGTTCCCAATAAGACTGGGCAGCAACATACAACTTACCGCCATTTTGACTACAATACTTACATAGGTTAAATCTGTCCATCAACAGTGGACCTTTAATGAAATGGATTTCCATTATATGCAATCAAAATGTATGGACAGTAAAGTGCTGCTCGCAAACAAAGTGCAATGTGTCTTACCTTTTCAGGTCAACAGTGGTGACACTAAATACAACTCCTTTGAGCCAAAGAATCATGAAGAGCCTCTGGGAAAAGGGGCAGTTTCCTATGCTCTCACCATCACTGCCAGCCTAGAAAGAGAATCAACATCAAAACAAAGTCAACATGCTGATACTCACAATGACAGAGCTTTCTATGAATTTCATAATCAAAGTTATCAGAAGATAGAAAGAAGGCAAAGATCCAGGTCTTTATTATTTTGGTCTTTGATTTGCCTTATTTTTCTTCTTAGAAATGACCAGACTGGTAGCTCACACCTGTAATCCTAGGAGGCTAAGATCCGAGAAACACTGTTCTATGCCAGCTATGGCAGAAAAGTCCCTGTGCGACTCTTATCTCCAATTAACCATTCAAACACCAGAAGTGGGAGGCTGGGAATGTGGCTTAATGGTACAGTGCTTGCCTAACATTCATGAAGCCCTGGGTTCCATTCCTCAGTACCACATAAACAGAAAAGGCCAGAAATGGCGCTGTGGCTCAGGTGGTAGAGTGCTAGCCTCGAGCAAAAAAAGCTCAGGGACAGCACCCAAGCCCTAACTTCAAGCCCCACAACAACAACAACAACAAAAAGACCAAGCCAGGCAGAGCAGAGGAGACTCACACCTGTAATCCTAGCTACTCAGGAAACTGAGATTTGAGGATTTCAGTTCAAAGCCAGCCAGGGCAGGAAAGTCCGTGAGACGCTTATCTCCAATAAACCACTCAGAAAACTGGGACGTGGAGCTGTGGCTCAATTGGTAAACTGCTAGCGTTGAGTTGAAGAACTCAGGGACAGCGCTCAGGCCCAGAGTTTAGAAGGCTAAGACTGCCAAAAACAACAACAACAACAACAACAACAAAACCAGACCAGTCCAGACAAGTGCTGTGACAGAACTGCACAATGTACATTACAGCCTCCCAGTGTGGTAGCCACTAGCAACACCTGACCAGTGTACACTAACATCAGGAGAGTTCTGAAGTTCTGAATGTTATTTTGTTTTTAGTTAAATTAAATTTATATAGCCCTATGTAAGTAATGGCACTTCTATTAACAGTGTCCCAATCCCATAGGGATTTCTTGTCCCTGTGTCTTGCTTTAGAGACAAGATGAAGTCTCTCATGGGCTTCTTGGAATGTAAAGCTTATTTCTTTTTTTTTCTTTCATTTTTATTTTTATTTTTTTGCCAGTCCTGGGCCTTCAACTCAGGGCCTGGGCACTGTCCACCTGAGCCTCTCTATCTATGTTCAAGGCTAGAGCTTTACCACTTGAGCCAAAAAAGCCATTTGTATTTCTTTTATGTGGTACTGAGGAATTGAACCCGGGGATTCAAGCATGCTAAGCAAGCACTCTACCACTAAATCACATTCCCAGCCCTAAAGCTTATTTCTTACTCTGACTTCTGACAGTATTCTTTATAACATTAAAAAAAAAAATTGGAGGTAGGCTTGTCTCCAAAGTTAAATATCTACAACCCTACTCCCATTAAAGAAACAAAAGTCCTTATTAATAGCCTATATCAAAGTTACCTTTAAGTAAGCAATTTCTAATCCTATTTAATGAATGGAATATATAAGGAAGGTCCGAGAACCCCACTCTAAAATCAAGACAGCACAACAGCTGCAATTAAACTTGGTTTAAAATATGGTAACTGGGGACTGGGAAGGTGGCTCAGTGGTAGAGCGTTTGCCTTGTATACCTGAGGCCCTGGGTTCAATTCCTCAGCACCACATAAGCAAAAAGAAAAAAGCCGGAAGTGGTGCTGGGCTCAAGTGGCAGAGCGTTGGCCTTGAGTTGAAGAGCTGAGGGACAATGCCCAGGCCCAGAGTTCAAGCCCCATGACCGGACCAAAAAAATAAATAAATAAAATATGGTAACTTTTTATGAGCAATAATCACAGCGCCTCATAAAGTTCTAATATTGTAACTTGTGCATAATTTTACTTTCAAAGGAGTCTAGTTCTTAAAATGTTAGCGTGACTATAAATAACTCAAGGAAACATTTTAAACGAGGGCCCTGGCCTTCTGATTGAGTAGAATTCCTGTGGGGCCCAGGACTCCTCACTTGGTTTCCAGGACCTTGGGAATCCCAAGGAAGTTGCCTGTGGACCACACAAGTCAGGTCCCCGAACTACATCATCACCCTACTTAGCACAGCAATTTGCCTAGCTAGTTGGCATATGCCGAGTATCATGTGCAGGCCTGAGCAATGATGACCCACAGTGCAGTTACCACAGATAAAGCTAACACATCATCTTGCCATTTGGTTTGGTGATAGGTATTTCACACCAGATTGTGACTTTAGCTACCTACAATTTGTCATGTTTACTTTTATCCTTCTTGTTTTAAATATACATAGCAGCAAATTTATAAATACAAAAAAATCTAAATTTAAAACTAATTACAAAAACAGTAAAGTTTGGTAGACATAGAACTGGTCTGAAGAATTCAACAAAATTTCTGTCTGCCTGATCCAATAGCTGTGTGAAAACTACTAAACTGGCACAAAAAAAAAAAAAAAAAAAAGCAAGAAAAATGTTATATGTGTAGACACTTCACTGCTTCTAATAGAAATAAAAACCTGTTTAAAATATAAATATTAGGGCTGGGAATGTGGCTTAGTGCTTGCCTAGCATGCATGAAGCCCTGGTTTGATTCCTCAGTACTATATAAACAGAAAAGGCTGGAAGTGGCACTATGGCTCAAGTGGTAGAGCGTTAGCCTTGAGCAAAAGAAGCTGAGGGGCAGTGCCTAGGCCCTGAGTTCAAGCCCCAGGACTGGCAAAAATAAATTTTTTAAAAATGTGATCACTTTTTTTTTGGGGGGGGGGGTCAGTAATGGGGCCTGAACTCTGGGCCTGGGCGCTGTCCCTCAGCTCTTCAGCTGTAGACTAGCGCTCTACCACTTGAGCCTCAGCCCCACTCCAGCTTTTTCTGCTCATGTGGTGCTGAGGAATCAAACCCAGGGCCTCATGCATGCACCTTCCCAGCCCCCAAAAATGTGATCACTCTATATACCTTTTCCTTTCTTTCTTTTTTAAACAAAGTGCTTATTTTATTCCCCACTTAAGAAACCAGCCGCTGGCTGGGCTTATGTCAGAGAAGGCCAAGGAAGCAGGCCTGAAGTACTAAAAGTTCTGTCAGGGAGTACAGGAGCCCCTTCCTTCCCCATCCCACCCAGCTACCTAAGGGTGGAGGCAAAAGACCCAGGGGAGAAACTCAGGCCACCTCCACTGAGGTATGGTGGGAGCACTTGGGGAACTGGAACCCTTACCCAGCCAAAGAATAGGCAGAAGCTTTCCCTGCCTTAGCAATCAGTGGAAACCCAGAAGAACCCCTGGATTTCCAACCATACCAGGCTGCAACAGGCAATCTGCATTCTCCCACTCTCCCCTCCCCACTGCACCCCCCCATCAGCTATCAATAGAAGAGCTCAACAAGACCCAAGCTCTTATATGAAATGCTCAGACTTCAATTAAAAGTCACCTCTAATACCAATAGCTGTATCAAACCGAATGAATAAACACATATAGAAGCCAAGACCAAGATGACAAAGAATTAAATGACAAAGTATCTATCTACAGAATAACAATTGTGTGAGTGTGCATGTGCACATGCAAGATGGTACTGGGGCTGTAACTCAGAGATCAGTTTTTCTCTCAAGATTGATATTCTATTACTTGAGCCACAGCTCTAATTTTGGTGGTTAATTGAAGATAGAGTCCAATGTACTTTCCCAGCCTAGCTTGATTCTAACCTTAGATCTCAGCCTCCCAAGTTGCTAGGATTACAAGCATGAGGTACTTTTTTTTTTAATGTTTCAATGAGTAATTATCAACAGCTGGAAACAACAACAACAACAAAAAAAAAAAAATAGCAAGCCCTGACAAAAGTAGTAAACACAAAGAACCAGAGGAGCCAGTGGTTCACATCTGTAATCCTAGCTACTCAGGAGAGTGAGGATTACAGTTTAAAGCCAGCCTGGGCAGAAAAATCTGTGAGACTTAGCTCCAATTAACCACCAGAAAACCAGAAGTGGAGCTATGGCTCGAAGTGGTAGAGTGCTAGACTTGAGCGAAAGAGCTCAGGGACAGTGCCCAGGCCCTGTTCAAGCCCAACGATTGACCTCCCCCCCATACCCCCAAAAAAAGAACCAGATGAAATTTTTAGAAAAATATAAGAACTGAAATTTAAGGCTCTAGTAGATGAGCTCAACTACAGTTTAATGCTTGCATGCCACAAAGTTCTATGCGTGGCCTGAGCGTGACACTACTGGAAGGTTCTATGAATCTTTAGAAAGAGCTGAGGGACAGCGCCCAGGCCGAGTTCAAGCCCTGTGACCGACCAAAAAAAGAAAAAAGAGCCTCTTCTCATGAGAAGCTATTTCTCTCAGGAATTTGCAGAAAACTGAATGATATGGTCTCAAAAACCAGGCAACAGAAGGGTCAGGGGAAAGAATGTTGGAGAACTTTTACTTGTTTCCATGTTTTGATATCATCCATTTGTTACTTAGAGGTTTACCTCTAAAGATTTATCTTGTTTAGAAACACATTGATGTGCAAAGACACAAGAAAATAAATGGGAGGAGCCTGCTGCTGATGGCTCACCCCTGTAATCCTAGCTACTCAGCCTGGACAGAAAGTCTGTGAGACTCTTATCACGGATTAACCACCCCAAAACTAGAAGTAGCACTGTGGCTTAAAGTGGTAGAGAGTTAGGCCTTGAGTAAAAAATCTCAGGGACAGCACACAGGCCCTGGGTTCAAGCCCTGTGATCTACCTTTCCCGCCCTCCCTCCCCCCCCCCCCCCCAGAAAAAAGGTAGGCTAGGCACCAGGGGCTCTCATGCCTATAATCCTACCTATGCAGGAGGCTGAAATCTGAAGATCATGGTTCCAAGCCACCCCAGACAGAAAAAGGCCATGAGACTCTATCTCCAATAAGCTATTCAGGAAAGCCCAGGAGCTTAAGCTATAGCTTAAGTGGTAGAGCACTAGCCTTGAGCACTAAGAGGTTCAGGGACAGGGCCCAGACCCTGAGTTCAGGGCCCATGACTAGCAAAATAAAAATAAAAAATGGGAATAATATAGAAGTATTGTGTCTAATGGCAAAACACTGGATACCAGCCAAGCTCACCAGCAAAAGATGGTTAAATTACCGACTACCACCAGAGGGTGGAGGCCTAGGCCACCCATCCAGCCCCTGCAACCACAGGGCAGGGTGGGTCACAGGGAGGTTTGTTGTGGTATTTAGAGTCTACAGTGAGTAGTTGTTGTGTAAAAGTTTTCAGTCCTTTTTGGTACCCCTTTCCTCATTCTCTGGGTAGAAGGACAAGGATTTAATGAATGTTTCTCCCCCAGCACAATCTCAGTGCTTGCTACTCTTTCCAAATACTGATTTCTTTAGTGCCAAGTGAGAGGTATAAGGCAAAAGCACCCAGAAGAAACTCACTACTATCTGCTAATTATTCAACAATGAAAAACAGTGAAGTAATCTCAGCACTTGGGGACCAAGCCAGGAGGACCTAGTTTGAGGCAGGCTGGGCTACACATTGACACCATGTCTTAAAAATAAAATCAACTATGGCACTGGTGGCTCATGCCTGTAATCCTAGCTCTCAGAAGGCTGAGATCTGAGGATTTAGGTTCAAAGCCAGCCCTGGCAGGAAAGTCCATGAAACTCTAATCTCCAATTAACCACCAGAAAGTCAAAAATGGAGCTTTGGCTCAAAGAGAGAGAGCACTGGCCTGGAGCAAAAGAGCTCAGGGACCTACAACTGACCAAAACTATAAATAAAAAATGAGCTCGATTAAAGGCGTGACCCTGATCAAGACGCTTAAAACTAAATACTGTCAGGCACCGGTGTCTCAGGCCTATAATCCTAGCTACTCAGAGGCTGAGATCTGAGGACTGTGGTTCAAAGCCAGCCTGGGCAAGAAAGTCTATGAGACTCTGATCTCCAATAAACCACCAGAAAACTGAAAGTGGCACTGTGGCTCAAGTGGTAGGGCACTAGCCTTGAGCTGAAGAGCTGAGGGACAGCGCCCAGGCCCAGAGTTCAAGCTCCAGGACTGACCAAAAATAAATAAATAAGCTGGCTCAGTGGTAGAGTGCTTGCCTTGCATGCATGAAGTCCTGGGTTTGATTCCTCAGCACCACATAAGCAGAAAAAGCTGGAAGTGGAGCTGTGGCTCCAGTGGTGGAGCGCTAGCCTTGAGCTGAGGAACTGAGGGACAGCACCCAGGCCCAGAGGTCAGGTCATGACCAGCAAAAAAAAAAAAAAAAAAAAAAAAAAAAAATTAGGGGGCAGGAGAAAACTTTTAATGAAAATTTTTAATTTTTAATGTTTTAACTTAGATGAGCTCTGAAAATAGGCTAAGTAAAAGAAGCCATCACAAAAGTTCAATCACATGAAATGTCTAAAATATGTAAATTCATAGAGACAGAGTAGACTTGTGGATACCTAGGGTTTCAGCATGAGTCTGTGAGGAGTAACAGCAATTACAAATAGACAATAAGGAGTAACTGTGATGAGCTAATAGAAATGTTATCAAATTAGACTGAAGATGGTTGAATACCTACCTTCTGGATATACTGCAAATCTGATTTTTGCCTTCTAAATGGATGCATTTTACAGTGCAGGAATTATATCTAAAAAAGCCTAAGTATAAATTTCCATGTGCTAAAAAGAATTTTAATTTGGGTTCTGGAGTTTTAAAATTATAATTTCATGTTATGACTCATGCTATGTTTCCCTACAAATTAGAAAATCAAAATAATCATAGAGAAAATGGGAATGATACCACTGACCCAAAAATAGTCACAAATTCCAGATAAAGAATGAATCATCATCTTGAGTTTGTTCTTCTGAAAGGGTCTGATGTGTCCAGTTTCCTTCACACAGCCATTGTTCCTCACCAGCCTCACCCCCCAACTCCAGACCTCTGTGGTAATTTTGCAATTGCATAATGCTGGTATCCAACAAGACATTGCTAGACTTCTCCCACATTGCAGAAGAGGGGTCAGTGGCAGCTGCCATAAATATTTTAATGTTTTACTAAGTAGGGGTAAAGAAACTGCTCACTTAGAAAACCCAGCTTAATCAGTCTTTAGACTAGTCAGCTTTGAAACACCTAATAAGGAGTCCCATCTTTTGTTGTGTTTATGGAACTGGAGGTGAGGTGCAGTGGCTGGAAGAAGAAAGAACTGGAGCCTGAAACAAGAATGGGCTCCTGACCACTGCTGTTTTCCTCCACACTTTTTCTAGGGAATGTACAGGACAACAAAAGAGTACCTGAAGAATGTAACAGTCCGTTTACTTCAGTGTGAATTCTGTTGCTCTGGGTAAGTTGCCTGAACATTTAAAACAGTTTGGTTTGATTTGGATCAACTTAAGTCACACACCAACATGTGAAATCAAAGTCATCCATGTTTTATTACCTTCCTTCAGAGTTTTTTTCTAAGCCCACGCTGGATCCAAGACTTAAGAGTCTAAAGGTTTTGTAAGTTGTTTTCTTTCCAGAGGGTCTGCAGAAGATGCAGGAAATAAGGTCTTAATCCTGACTTCATTACTTAATTAGTTGTCCAAGCGTCACTAGTGGCGTCATCTGTAAAAACTGACTAAACATTATGGGATCACATAAATTAGGATCCTGGCACATGGTAAGAATTTCACAAACGTTTCTTGACTTGAAGATACTTCCTACTGTGGACTTGGCTCAAGTAATAGAGCACCTGCCCAATAAGCATACAAGTCCTGAGCTCAAACCTCAATACTGCCAAAAAGAAAAGAAAAACAAGACACTTCCTATACACAACTCAAGACCTAACAACAGGGACTCAGTTTAAGCACTTAGTCACTAGAGTAAACACAATAGCTTCCTTTTCAGAAAACAGTGATAGAGGGGAATAATAATCACCCTGTACCCTGTTCTGATCAACATTAGGGTTCTATGCTTTAAGAAATAGTCTACAGGGTCTGGGAATGTGGCTTAATGGTAGAGTGCTTACCTAGCATGCATGAAGCCATGGGCTCAATTCCTCAGTTCCACATACACAGAAAAGGCCAGAAGGGTGCTATGGCTCAAGTGAAAAAATGCTAGACTTGAGCAAAAGAAGCTCAGGGACAGTGCCCAGGCGCTGAGTTCAAGCCCCAGGATTGGCAAAAAAAAAAAAAAAAAAGTTCAGTCCAGCTGAGTGCCAATGGCTCATGCCTGAAATCCTAGGTACTTAGGAGGCTGAGATTTGAGGATCATGATTCAAAGCCAGTCAGGGCAGGAAAGTCCATGACACTCTTATCTCCAATTAACCACCAGAAAAATGGAAGTGGCGCTGTGGCTCAAAGTGGTAGAGCATTAACCTTGAACTTTTTTTTTTTTTTTGCGGGGGGTGGGGGGGTGGGGGTGGGGGGGGGCGGGGGTCAGTTATGGAGCCTGAACTATGGGCCTGGGCACTGTCCCTGAGCTTCTTTTGCTCAAGGCTAACACTCTAGCACTTGAGCCACAGCACCACTTCTGGCTTTTTCTGCTTATGTGGTGCTAAGGAATTGAACCCAGGGCCTCATGCATGCAAGGCAAGCGCTCTACCACTGAGCCACTTCCCAGCCCCTGCTACCATTTTCTTGTTCAGCATCTACACCCAGGATAAAAGCCTCGAGCCATTTAGGAGCTAGGTAGGTTGAAACAATATCTCAATATCTCACTTCAGAGCTAAACAGGACCCCAGGATAGGTGGTTAGAGGTTCACAAAGAAAGACAGGCTGGGCACTAGTGGCTCACACCGGTAATCCTAGCTACTCAGGGGGATGAAATCTCAAGATTGAGGTCTGATACCTGCTTAGGCAGGAAAGTCTAGGAGACATTTTATCTCCAATTAAGCACCAAAAAAGCCTGAAATGGAATGGTAGCAAGTGGAAGAGTACTAGTCTTGGGCATAAAAGCTCAGGAACAGTGCTCAGGCCCTCAGGTCAGGCCCCTAGACCAGCACCAAAAAAAAAAGTCCACATGAACATTTACTGTATAACAAGCTTTTGTGACAAGCATTAATCTGGTTAATACTCTCATTTGCTCACACAGCAAAGCGATGGTGGTTAAAAAGCACCAAGCAAGACTCAGCAACTCCACACTTCTTAGCTAAGTGACTTTCAAAGTGACAGAACCCCTCTGGGCTGCTGTCCTCTCTATAAGATGGAGGACTCCGTCTGTGCCTTTCTCATTGGATTGTTAGGGAAACTGAAGGGTTAATACTATATAGAAAGGGCTTAGAACAGCCCACTGATCTCAAATCGAGGGACGGGGAAGTTCCAATGCATGCCCTTCCTTACTTTTTGATACGTATAATATAGACATGAATCTTGCTTTTTAAAAGAGCAAGTAAACTAGGTACAGTGGCTCAAGTCTGGAATGCTAGCTACTTGGGAGGTGGAAATTGGGGGAATGGTGGTTTGAGGCCAGCCCAGGTAAAAACAAAGTTTGTGAGACCATCTCAACCAATGGCTGGGAGCAGCACTATGTTCCTACTGTCCCAGCTAGGAGGGTAAGAACCATAGCTGAGCCCAGTGATGCAAACCTGCCATTCCCCAAAGAAGCAAGGCAGCACAAGGCAGCGGATCACAGCCCAGGCCAGTCTGCTCATTAAAGTGGGACCTATTCTGCAAATAACCAAAGCAAAAAAAAAAAAAGGAGCTGGAGGCACAGCTCAAGTGGTAGGGTACCTGCCTTGCAAGAGCAAATTCAATCTCAGTTCAATCTCCAGTACCATGAAAGGGGGTGGAGTTCAAACAAGACATTAAAATAAAGCAAACGCGGGCTTGGAAGGTGGCTCAGTGGTAGAGTGCTTGCCTTGCATGCATGAGGCCCTGGGTTCGATTCCTCAGTACCACATAATCAAAAAGAAAAAAGCCGGAAGTGGCGCTGTGGCTCAAGTGGTAGAGTGCTAGCCTTGAGCTGAAGAGCTGAGGGACAGTGCCAAGGCCCAGAGTTCAGGCCCAACGACCGGACCCCCCAAAAAAATTTTTAAATAATAACAAATAAAATAAAATAAAGCAAACACACAAATCACTGAATGAATGTGGAAACTGCTCTTAAGATGAAGGAAAGCTAGATAATAGGATGTTGGAGCAGGTTCAGGAAACTGAAAATTTTTTAAGCATTTCAAGCAATTCTATTCTTTTGCGTGTGTGGGGTACACTGTATTTTCACAAACATTGACAAAGAGGAAAAACATGGGAAAAGAATCAAAACTGGTTGAACTCTGAATTCCTCATGATGCCTTTTGGACTCTGCTCTTTGGAAGCAGCAACCAGACTGTTAGGATCAGATTTGGTAAATAACAATCCCTTCCCTCCCTCAAAGGAATGAAATCCTATCTTGCCTTAAATACGGACAGACCCAACTTCAACCAAGCCCACCTAAAGCCTCGCAAGTCCCATACCCAAATTTGAGAGCATTCTCACTTCACGCAAACTGAGAAGCAGAGACAAGTACATTTTAATGTAAAACTCATACTACACTGATATTTGTACGAGTTTGTGATTGAAAGCCCTTTCTAGATCAAGTGCTTCGGGTGTTACATCTAGTGGAAAAGAGTAATCTTATTAGTATTTTGTACTATTGAATGACCTGGCTGGTCAGGCAATCAAAGCAATCTGTTGTGATGTCAGGAACCAGGGCAAATGCCTGACTTACAGATTAGTCTGGATTTCCATTTAGAACCCACCTAAGTATAGTGAAACCACTTCTCTCTTTGGATTTTGGTTTCCTAATCCAGGAATGGAAGTGGGGTAGGACAGACTGCTCTACTGATGTAACATTATACATACAAGATATAACCCTACTCTTAGGGAATACATGCAAGTATTCAGGGGCCAGAGCCACAATATATGCTACTTGTAGAGAAAGAGCAAACAAGGGGGAGGTATGACCCAAGTAGTAGGCTACCAACCTCGATCAAAACAAAAAAATGCCAAGGGGCTGGGAAGGTGGCTCAGTGGTAGAGTGCTTGCCTTGCATGCATGAGGCCCTGGGTTCAATTCCTCAGCACCACATAAGCAGAAAAAAGCTAGAAGTGATGCTATGGCTCAAGTGGTAGAGTGCTAGCATTGAACTAGAGAGCCGAGGGTCAGCGCCCAGGCCCAGAGTGTTCAGGCCCTATGACCGACCCAAAAAAAAAAAAAAAGCCAAGCACACAAAATTAACCCACAAAAATCAATCGCCTTTCTGTACACCAACAATGTACAAGAAGAAAGGGAAATCAAGGAAACAACCCCATTCACAATAACCCTCAAAAAAAATTAGGAATTAACCTAACAAAAGATATAAAAGAACTATAAAATCTTAAAAGAAATTATAGAGGACACCAGGAAATAGAAAGACCTTCCATGTTCTTGGATAGGCAGAATTAATATAGTGAAAATGGCCATACTGCCAAAATTGATGTACAAATTCAACGTAATTCCTATTAAAATCCAATGACGTTCATCACTGAAATACAGAAAACAGTCCAAAAATTCATATGGAACAACAAAAGACCTAGAATAGCCAAGACAAGTCTATGCAAAAAAGACAACGCAGGAGGGATCTCGATGCTGGACTTCAAGCTCTAATATAGAGCCATAATAACAAAGATGGCTTGGTACTGGCACAAAGACCAATGGAATAGAAGATCCAGAAATAAAACCACACGCTTATAGTCAGCTGATATTTGACAAAGGAGCCAGACATACAGTGGAAGAAGCACAGCCTCTTCAACTACTGGGCGGCCACATGCAGAAAACTAAAAGTGGACCCCAGCCTGTCACCATGCACTAACATCAATTCAAAATGGATTAAAGACCTTAACATCAAAACTGAAACTCTGAAACTACTAGGAGAGACAGTTGAATGTGTAGGCACAGGCAGGAACTTCCTGAACACAAATTGGAGAGAGACTAGACAAATGGGACTACCTTTAAAAAAAAAAAAGTTTCTGCACAGCTAAAGATACAGCAACCAGGGGTTGGGAAGGTGGCTCAGTGGTAGAACACTTGCCTTGCATGCCTGAGGCCATGGGTTCGATTCCTCAGCACCACATAAGCAAAAAGAAAAAAAGCCAGAAGTGGCGCTGTGGCTCAAGTGGTAGAGGGCTAGCCTTGAGCTGAAGAGCGGAGGGACAGTACCCAGGCCCAGAGTTCAGGCCCCACGACTGGACCCACCCACCCCCAAAAAGACACAGCAACCAAACTAGAAAGACAGCCAACCAATAACTGGAAAAAAATATTCACCAGCAATATATCAGATAAGGAGTTAATATCCAGCATACTCAGAGAACTCAAGAAACTAATCACTCCCAAACCTAACAAACCAATTATTAAATGGGCAAGGGAACTAAAGCAAGACTTCTCAGAAGAGATAAAATAGGAAAGAAGGGCTGGGAAGGTGGCTCAGTGGTAGAGTGCTTGCCTTGCATGGGAGAGGCCTGGGTTCAATTCCTCAGCACCACATAAGCAGAAAAAGAAAAAAGCCAGAAGTGCGCTGTGGCTCAAGTGGTAGAGTGCTAGCCTTGAGCTGAAGAGCTGAGGGACAGTGCCCCAGGCCCAGAGTTCAGGTCCCATGCCCAGACCCCTCCCCCTGCAAATAAAGAACTCTACCATTAAGCTACATCCCCAGTCCTCAGTCTCTTAACAGTAAATATTTTACACTTGTTTTTTATGTTCGTGTACCAATAGTGTGAGTGCCTACACTCAACCCAGTGAGGAACTAGAGAACACATGGCTCCTACCTTGCTATTATCTTTAGACTACAATGCTTAGTTTGAAAATTTTAAAATCCACGTGGACATTTCAATTAGAAATATCAAAACTCAGCCGGGCACCGGTGGCTCACGCCTGTAATCCTAGCTTACTCAGGAGGCTGAGATCTGAGGATAGCGGTTCAAAGCCAGCCCAGGCAGGAAAGTCCATGAGACTCTTATCTCCAATAAACTACTAGAAAGCCAGAAGTGGTGCTGTGGCTCAAGGGGTAGAGTGCTTGCCTTGAGCTGAAGAGCTGAGGGACAGCGCCCAAGCCCAGAGTTCAAGCCCCACGACCGACCAAAAAAAAAAAAAAAACAGAAAATATCAAAACTCAAAATATAACCCAACTCTGTGGCAAGTAAAACACTTGTTTCTCATTTTCTCAAGTGTCATAAATATCCGCCAACAAATCACGATGTTTCTGTGAATTGTGGAAGTGCAGTCTCCAGTGAGAACAGCGGCTCCTCCTCTGCGGGGGTGGCTCAGATCATACTGGTACACTTGCCAGCCATGCTTTACCTACCACTGTGAGTTGAGAGAGATTCAAACACTTTTTTTTTTAATATCCTTTCATTTTATTCATTAACAAGTAGAGGATCAACTGAAGGTATAATCAGATTTTCTGTTCTTTTTGTTCGTTGGTTGAGAAGTTTTTGCCTCTAGTTGCCATTTTTCTGGATGAGGTCTTGTGTTTTGCCTGAGGCTGGCCTTGGACTATGATCCCCTGACCTATGGCCTCTCACACAGCTGAGATCAGTCACATGCCACCATGCTGGCACTGGTCTCAAACCACAAACTTCCTGATCTCATCTACCCTCCTCATTCTTCTCTGAAATAACTCCAAAAATCTACAATTAGTAAAGTCATACAGATTTAAGGTTATTATGTTGTTGGAAAAATAACCAAAATACACTATTCAGCCATTGCTTTAGCTAAATGCCATGGTCAGGTTTATTTATTTTACTTTAGTGTGTGTGTGTGTCTCCCCGTTGCTGGACTTGAACTCAGGGCCTGGGCACTGTCCCTCAGCAATTCAGCTCAAGGGGAGAGCCCTACCACTTGAGCCACAGTGCCACTTCCGGTTTTCTGGTGGTTAATTGGAGATAAAGTGTCTCACAGATTTTCCTGCTCGGGCTGGCTTTGAACTGTGATCCTCTGATCTCAGCCTCCTGAGCAGCTAGGATTATAGGTGTGAGCCACCAGACACTTTATTTACTTCTATTTTTACTTTATTTTATTCTCTTCCACCCACAATTATTCATGGTTAAATCTGTTGAGTTGGGGGAAATGATTCACATCCCAGTAGTGAGAGAAGTTATGCTTCTGTTAACTTGCTAAATTATCAGATTATGATTTTACTACCTAATGCAGCTGCTAACTTAAGTTTTGTTTTGTTTTGGGGGGGGGTCAGTTGTGGGGCCTGAACTCTGGGCCTGGGCCCAGCAATCTACCACTTGAGCGTCAGCCCCACCTCCGGCTTTTTCTGCTTATGTGGTGTTGAGGAATCGAACCCAGGGCCTCATGCATGCAAGGCAAGCACTCTACCACAGAGCCACCTTCCCAGCCCCAATAGCTTAGTTTTTAAAAGAAAAATTCTTGTTACCAGCACGAGAATCTTTAAAGCTGAGTCTTGCAAAGTTCTCCCTTCTCTCCTAGAACAATTTCCCTATAATGTTCTGTTCATTCAGTCATTCAGTTAGCTGTACTGAGGTTTGAGCTCAGAGCCTCCTACTTAACTAGGTAGGCTGAGATCTACCACTTGAGCTACACAGCCCTAGCTTTTTATGCTTTTAGCTATTTCTCTTCTTTTAGCCTGTCTCAGCTGAATCACAATGGTCCCACATCTGTGCTCTGGACTAGCTGAGGCCTCACGGTGTGAGCCATGGCACACAGCCCCTACAGTGTACTTGGTGACCCACAGTACTACTCCACACCACCTCCCTTTCTACCTTACTCAGAGGGGGATAAACCTGGAAACTTCTGTGCCTAAAATTACATTACACTCCACCTGCAATATCCCCTACCACCATCTGCCTTTCAGATCAAGTCCCACACCCAAGAAACCTTTCTAGTTCACTCTAGCTGAAACCAAAACAGTCTCTAATAGGCTTAAAAGGGATGTAGCTCAGTGGTAGACTGTAAGACATGATAAGGAATGAAAAAGAAAACTCTTTTCTAAGTAAAGGAGAAGCAATGGTCCTCCAGGGCTCTGATTTGTTTATAATTGTTTTCCTCAAGCTGCCATTTACACTAAGGTTCCTGTGATGTAGGTAGCACTTGCCACTCAAGTTCTGCATATGGGGCTTTCCCAAAACACTTCCTTCCCTAGAACCACAAGATTTGCTCACAACTTAACAATTATTTACTGAGGGCTACCATCTCCCAAGCACAGTGGGACACGCTGGAGAAGCAAGCAGAGGTAAGGAAGGTAGCATCTAACTTGGTGGATCTTAGATTTCTATGAAATAGATAAAAAGTGCCAGAAGTTGAGAGAAACAATACTCAGAGAAAGGGACTGGGAGCACCTCTCCTACTTTAGATCTGATGGTCATAGATGATCTCTCCACTCAGCAGCGTGGCGTCTGTGACTACTGCTGTGAGCATAGAGCTGGGATTACAGGGCCTGATCAGATAAGACTCTCCCAACCAAATTAAAGGGCAAACTTTATGCCCACAGAGGGAATAGTTCAGGCCCTCGTTTAACAAATGTTTACCAAGAACCTGCAATGGAGAAAAAAGTATTTAGTGCAATGTTTAACAGCAAGGCTATGCAGAGGGACTGTTTTGTCAGTTCTACTTACTTCACCACCTGTGTGATACTGGCCAACTTCTCTGGGTCTCAGTTCCCTTATAGGTAAGGTGAGGAGGAACACCTACCTCACAAGCGTTATTATGAATAGTG
Organism: Dipodomys merriami; assembly: GCF_024711535.1. NCBI lineage: Eukaryota > Metazoa > Chordata > Mammalia > Rodentia > Heteromyidae > Dipodomys > Dipodomys merriami. The sequence goes on from NW_027204270.1 coordinate 13,448,583, forward strand.
AATACGTACATGGGAAGCTCTTAAAATATTGCCAGTATATAACCAGGCACCGGTGGCTCTTGCCTGTAACCCTAGCTACTCAGAGGAGACTAAGATCTGAAGATCAAGGTTCAAAGCCAGCCCAGGAAGGAAAGTCAGTGTTCATTCAAAGTGTAGAGCACTAGCCTTGAGCTGAAGAGCTGTGGGACAGTGCCCAGGCCCAGAGTTCAAGCCCCATGACCGACAAAAAAAAAAAAAAGAAAGAAAGAAAGAAAGAAATTACTTATTCTTATTTCAAATTCCAACAAGCTTACCTGGTTTACTGAACTATAGAATAAAAAATTAAAGGAAATGGTCTGTATCAACAGAATTGAGTTATTTAGCAAAGGAAAAAAATAGCAAATACATATACAGAGAAAGAGCTAGGTTTAAAAGAATAATGGCTAAAGCCATTCAGAAGGAACACAAAGACGCTTTTACATACCCGGTAGCTCCTGAGGCCAAGGCTGCATTATTATTGAATTTATATTCAGAATGCCACATGAGTTGGCAGTTAAATTCAGTAGTCTAAGAAGTCAACGAAGCATTGGCCTATTTTCAATTCGTTTTCATTTAAAAGCAATTTGAGGATGTTCTCTGCTATTTTTGCAGTTTTTCTACAAATCTAATATGTACAAATCAAATCTAATGTAAAACTTAATTTTAAATTAATTTGAGGTTTCTGGTATGGCCAAGCTGTTCACATGGATCAATTCTCTGTCTCTCAAAACAGAGACAATTTCTATATGAAGTCAGCCATCGGAAGGTCCTACCTAGGAAAGGGCACCTAGGAGGCAGACGCTAGAAGAAGGGAGCTAACACTGAAAGGGAGCTGAACCTGCCTTCTAGTTATGTAATTTTAAGATCCTAATACTCTTCACCAATATGTTATTAACTTTAGACCAGATGAGCAGCTAGTCAACCCCAAATTATATGTCTCAAATTCAAAAAGGAATCCTATCTTTATCTCTGGCGTTTTACTATGAGGTAATACATCAGAACCATACTTAATATCTATTACGTGCTTCCATCCTATACTAGGCATGCCAACTTGCCCCAAAATGCTAATAGGTGTTTGTTAGATTAGCTTTCTGTAGATCAAAGTTTATGGTAGGTGGGAGAAAAAAAGATGAAGACAATACACTGAGGCTCGAACCCTTGGAATCCCCAGGAAATGGGAGAATAGGAAGGATAAGCAGCAGGTGTGAAAATACACTAATCTCCAGGAGAAGGCCCAGAGCACTCAGAGAGATCTGCCCTGAGCCTTTTGGAGGACATTTGGTTTCATAAAATGACAGTTAAAGCCTTGGAAGATGCTAAGTTAAATCTCTTACATAGTTGTATTCCAAACTATTTCTAAGACAGGCTATAAACACATGGTTCTTATGGTTCCCTTCTGAAGGGTAACCAAGTCCCAAGTGGCTGAACGTCTAGGCAGGCTACAAAGGGCTCTAAGACAGACCCCAAAAGCTGGGCAGTCATCCTGAGGAAAAATGCTTTCAAAGTCCTTATTTGAGAACATGAAACCTGACCAGAAACAAGAGATTCATCCTACCATTCTGTTCTACTAAAATCTCTCTAACCAGATCAGAAGAAACCCTATTACCCATGGCCACATAAGGATCTCATTTAATGGTTAAAAAATGAATAACCAGGCTGGGAATGTGGCTTAGTGGTAGAGTGCTTACCTAGCATGAAGCCCTGGGTTCAACTCTTCAGTACCACATACACAGAAAAAGCTGGAAAGGGCGCTGTGGTTCAAGTGGAAGAGGGCTAGCCAGAGGGAAAGAAATTCAGGGACAGTGTCCAGGCCCTAAGTTGAAGCCCCAGGACTGGCAAAAAACAAACAAACAAAACAAAACCACTGCTTCAGCTGTATGAGACCAGGATTCACAAATAAGAATAATCTTTTTAAATTTTTTAAGAATAAATTTTAAAAACTGAATAACGGAGAACAATACTAAGTAGAATGTAATTGTAAGAGGAGACCAGGGGCTGGGAAGGTGGCTCAGTGGTAGAGCGCTTGCCTTGTATGCCCGAGGCCCTGGGTTCGCAAGTGGTAGAGTGCTAGCCTTGAGCTGAAGAGCTGAGGGACAGCGCCCAGGCCCAGAATTCAGGCCCCACGACCGGACCCAAAAAGAAAAAAAAAAAAAAAAAAAGAGGAGACCAGCCTCGCTTTAACAAAAGCTAAAGGGTAAAACCAGCTTAAAATGCTGGTGATAGGGTTGGGAAGGTGGCTCAGTGGTAGAATGCTTGCCTTGTATGCATGAGGCCTTGGGTTCGATTCCTCAGCATCATATAAGCAAAAAAAGCCGCAGTGGCATTGTGGCTCAAGCAGTAGAGCACTACCTTGAGCTGAAGAGCTGAGGGACAGCACCCAGGCCCAGAGCTCAGGCCCCACCACCAAAAAAAAAAAAAACAAAAAAAAGTTGATGATAGGAAAATGACAGTTAAGAAATGTTGATCACTTAAAAATTCCTTGTAGCAGGGGCTGGGAAGGTGGCTCAGTGGTAGAGCTCTTGCTTTGCATGCCTGAGGCCCTGGGTTCGATTCCTCAGCACCACATATGCAAAAAGAAAAAAGCCGGAAGTGGCGCTGTAGCTCAAGTGGTAGAGCACTAGCCTTGAGCTGAAGAGCTGAGGGACAGGGCCCAGGCCCAGAGTTCAGGCTCCACGACTGGACCCAAAAAAAAAAAAAAAAAAAAAAAAAATTCCTTGTAGCTGTGTAGCAGTGGCTCACGTTTGTAATCCTAGCTACTCAGGAGGCTGAGATCTAAGGATCACAGTTCAAAGCCAGACTGGGCAAGAAAGTCTTTGAGACTCTAAAATCCAATTAACAATGAGAAAACCAGAAGTGGAGCTGTGGCTCAAAGTAGTAGAGAACTAGCCTTGAGCAAAAAAGCTTAGGAACAGGGCAGAGACTTTGGGTTCTCAAAAAAAAAAACTAAACAGATCTTTGTAAATGGCTTTTTTGTTGTTGTTTCTTTGTTTTGGTACCAGTCTGGGGCTTGAACTCATGGGCTTATACCTGCTGTCCTTGAGGTTTTTTTTTTTTCTTTTTTTTTTCCTGCCAGTCCTGGGGCTTGAACTCTAGCCGCTGTCCCTGAGCTTATTTTGCTCATGGCTAGCCCTGTACCACTTTGAGCCATACTCCACTTATGGTTTTCTGGTGGTTAACTGGAGATAAGAGCTCCATGGATGGGGCTGGGAAGGTGGCTCAGTGGTAGAGTGCTTGCCTTGCTTGCATGAGGCCCTGGGTTCAATTCCTCAGCACCACATAAGCAGAAAAAAGCTGGAAGTGGCGCTGTGGCTCAAGTGGTAGAGCACTAGCCTTGAGCTGAAGAGCTGAGGGACAGTGCCCAGGCCCAGAGTTCGGGCCCCACGACTGGCAAAAAAAAAAAAAAAGAATAATCTTTTTAAATTTTTTAAGAATAAATTTTAAAAACTGAATAACGGAGAACAATACTAAGTAGAATGTAATTGTAAGAGGAGACCAGGGGCTGGGAAGGTGGCTCAGTGGTAGAGCGCTTGCCTTGTATGCCCGAGGCCCTGGGTTCGCAAGTGGTAGAGTGCTAGCCTTGAGCTGAAGAGCTGAGGGACAGCGCCCAGGCCCAGAATTCAGGCCCCACGACCGGACCCAAAAAGAAAAAAAAAAAAAAAAAAAAGAGGAGACCAGCCTCGCTTTAACAAAAGCTAAAGGGTAAAACCAGCTTAAAATGCTGGTGATAGGGTTGGGAAGGTGGCTCAGTGGTAGAATGCTTGCCTTGTATGCATGAGGCCTTGGGTTCGATTCCTCAGCATCATATAAGCAAAAAAAGCCGCAGTGGCATTGTGGCTCAAGCAGTAGAGCACTACCTTGAGCTGAAGAGCTGAGGGACAGCACCCAGGCCCAGAGCTCAGGCCCCACCACCAAAAAAAAAAAAAAACAAAAAAAAGTTGATGATAGGAAAATGACAGTTAAGAAATGTTGATCACTTAAAAATTCCTTGTAGCAGGGGCTGGGAAGGTGGCTCAGTGGTAGAGCTCTTGCTTTGCATGCCTGAGGCCCTGGGTTCGATTCCTCAGCACCACATATGCAAAAAGAAAAAAGCCGGAAGTGGCGCTGTAGCTCAAGTGGTAGAGCACTAGCCTTGAGCTGAAGAGCTGAGGGACAGGGCCCAGGCCCAGAGTTCAGGCTCCACGACTGGACCCAAAAAAACAAAAAAAAAAAAAAAAAAATTCCTTGTAGCTGTGTAGCAGTGGCTCACGTTTGTAATCCTAGCTACTCAGGAGGCTGAGATCTAAGGATCACAGTTCAAAGCCAGACTGGGCAAGAAAGTCTTTGAGACTCTAAAATCCAATTAACAATGAGAAAACCAGAAGTGGAGCTGTGGCTCAAAGTAGTAGAGAACTAGCCTTGAGCAAAAAAGCTTAGGAACAGGGCAGAGACTTTGGGTTCTCAAAAAAAAAAACTAAACAGATCTTTGTAAATGGCTTTTTTGTTGTTGTTTCTTTGTTTTGGTACCAGTCTGGGGCTTGAACTCATGGGCTTATACCTGCTGTCCTTGAGGTTTTTTTTTTTTCTTTTTTTTTTCCTGCCAGTCCTGGGGCTTGAACTCTAGCCGCTGTCCCTGAGCTTATTTTGCTCATGGCTAGCCCTGTACCACTTTGAGCCATACTCCACTTATGGTTTTCTGGTGGTTAACTGGAGATAAGAGCTCCATGGATGGGGCTGGGAAGGTGGCTCAGTGGTAGAGCACTTGCCTTGCATGCCTGAGGCCCTGGGTTCAATTCCTCAGCACCACATAAGCAAAGAGAAAAAAGCCGGAAGTGGCGCTGTGGCTCAAGTGGTAGAGTGCTAGCCTTGAGCTGAAGAGCTGAGGGACAGCGCCCAAGCTCAGGCCCCATGACCAGACCCAAAAAAAAAAGTCTCATAGACTGTCCTGCCCAGGTGATCCTCAATTCTCAGTCTCCTGAATAGCTAGGATTCCAGGTCCAGCCACCACACCCAGCTTTTTTTTTTTTTTTTAAAGGGGCAAAGGCAAGGAGATCATAAAACTTAGCAGTTTGGTAGCCTTTTACGTGAGCCAAAAGTAGGGAAAAGTAGGGACGGGAAAGGACTGACTCCAAGTACTGGTTGATCTCATTAGCTCTGCCTAAAAAACTTCATAGATGTGACTTCACTCCTGGACTACACAGCTATATTTAGTTTATGCCTAATATGGATGAAGTCCTGAACTAACGGCCATTTCCTCTCTCCACAAAAAGAAACTTCCAAAAAAAAAAAAGAAACTTCCTTGCTTTTTTTTTTTTTTTACATCAACAATACAGGCAGCCTCCTCTCTAAGGAGGGGAGGTTTGAAAAAGAAAGTAAAGAGAACTCATTTTAAAAATGAACAAATTAGGATGTGATTTTTATTACACTTGGACCACGTGACATTTCTATAATTATGAGATAATTTTAAAATCAAAGCTAAGCACCAGTGGCTCATGCCTGTAATCCTACCTACTCAGGAGGCTGAGATATAAGGATCACAGTTCAAAGTCAGCCAGTCGAGAATAGTCTGTAAGATTCTTTTTTTTTTTTTTTGGGTCCGGTCGTGGGGTCTGAACTCTGGGCCTGGGCGCTGTCCCTCAGCTCTTCAGCTCAAGGCTAGCACTCTACCACTTGAGCCACAGCGCCACTTCCGGCTTTTTTCTTTTTGCTTCTGTGGTGCTGAGGAATTGAACCCAGGGCCTCAGGCATGCAAGGCAAGTGCTCTACCACTGAGCCACCTTCCCTAGTCTGTAAGACTCTTATCTCCAATTAACCACCAGAAAACCAGAAGTAGCGCTGTGGCTCAAGGGGTAGAGCACTAGCCTTGAGCTAAAGAGCCCAGGCCCAGAGTTCAAGCCCCACTATCAACAACAACAATAAAAAATTATAAAATCAAAACATGTAATGTTCAAATCAAGTCCCTTTATTGAGTTTAGAAATAAACCCTTCTGTAGGAGAAAAACAAAGGAGCCAACAGTGCTTGAAAAGAAATGTACTCATTACCTTGCTCATGTAACTGTAACCCCTCTGTACAGTATTTTCACAATAAAAAACTTATTAAATAAAAAGAAATAAACCCTTCTAACGTACTTTATAAAATATTAATCAATATAGGCACCAGTGGCTCACACCTGTAGTCCTAACTACTCTGAGATCTGAGGATCATGGTTCAAAGCTAGCCCGGATAGGAAAGTCCAAGAGACACTTATCTCCAATAAACCACTGGAAGTAGTGCTGTGGCTCAAATGACAGAGTGCTAGCCTTGAGCTGAAGAGCTGAAAGACAGTGCCCATGCTGAGTACAAGCCCCACAAGGGACCCAAAAATAAATTAATCAATAAGGTCCCCAAAATGCAAAAAGGTGAAGTTATGGAAACTCTACACTGCCTTTTAAATTTAACCTAGAGGAGCTGGGGCATCACTCCGTAAGTAAGAGAGCTTGCCAGGTACATGTTAAGATCCTGGGCTTGATCCCCAGAACTGGCAATAAATAAACAAATAAACATCCTGCCTCTGGCACTGTGGAATAATGAAGATCTTACCCCAAATCCCAGTAGTGTTACTTACTGGGACTGCTTAACACCCAATGGCAGAATACAGAAACAAACTAGGCTTACTATGTGTCAGGCCCTAAGTACTTTTTTCATATTAACACTTTTTTTTTTTTTTTTGCCAGTCATGGTGCCTGAACTCTGGGCCTGGGCACACTGTCCCTCAGCTCTTCAGCTCAAGGCTAGTGCTCTACCACTTGAGCCATAGCACCACTTCCAGCTTTTTCTGCTTATGTGGTGCTGAGGAATCAAACCTAGGGCCTCATGCATGCAAGGCAAGCACTCTACCACTGAGCCACCTTCCCATATTAACACTTTTAATCTTTACCAAAGCCAAAGAGTAAACACTATAACTTCAATGAACGTAAACTAAGGCACTCGGTAAAGGGTAAAATCAGGATAAAAAACACAGGACTAGCCATCAGGAGGCTGCGATCTGAGGATCATGGTTCAAAGTCAGACTGGGTAGGAAAGTCCATGAGACTCTTATCTCCAATAAACCACTAGAAAACCAGAAGTGGTGATGTGGCTCAAACGGTAGAGCACTTGCCTTGAGCTGAAGAACACAGAGACAGTGCCCAGTCCCAGAGTTCAAGACCTACAAATTCATATAACAAAGATCCCATAAGCCTTATCCCTCTTAAATCTTAATCATTTCATCTTTCTCTAATATATCAGCCTTCAAACAGCTCTGATAGTTCAGACATTTTGTTAGAAAGCTTTCCCTTGAGTCCTGGGAATGTGGTTTAGTGGTAGAGTGCTTGCCTAGCATGCATAAAGCCTTGGGTTCGATTCCTCAATACCACATAAACAGAAAACGCCAGAGGAAATAGTGCTATGGCTAAAGTGGTAGAGGGCTAGCCTTGAGCAAAAGAAGCTCAGGGACAGTGCCCAATTCCCAACTTCAAGCCCAGAACTGGCCAAAAAAAAAAAGAAATATGTGGAAATATAACAATAAAATCCCTTCCACTATAACTAACATAGTTAATAAAAATAAAATGAGAGGCTGGGAAGGTGGCTCAGTGGTAGAGCGCTTGCCTTGCATGCCTGAGGCCCTGGTTCAATTCCTCAGCACCACATAAGCAGAAGAGGCCAGAAGTGGTGCTGTGGCTCAAGTGATAGAGCCCTAGCCTTGAACTGAAGAGCTAAGGGACAGTGCCCAGGCCCAGAGTTCAGGCCCACGACTGACATACATACATACATACATACATACATACATACATACATACATACATACATACATACAAATTTCCCCTGACATGTATCTCCTCCTCTGAGCTATCTACCTGTCCCTTCCACATAACCCAGTGTCTCAAAGTTGGCTTTATACCCAATCTCCTTCGTATCTAACCTCCCACATCTCCTGTGGCTTCCCCACTACCAGCTTCTTCCCTAACACCCTACAAAGGTTACACCAATGGCTTCAAGCTATTCAGACCAAGAGACATTCTACTTGACACATAGCTCCTCCTCTTCCTCTTAAAAGCCTCTCCAAGCTTCTTAAGTACCTGGAGTTTTTCCTTTCTTCCCAACCCCAGCTGCTCTGTCACAGCTCCCCTTGGTTCTCTACATGTGTCACGTCCCAGATATTGACAGCTCCCAAAAACTTGGCCCAAGGCATTTTCTTGCACTTCACTCCATCCACCCAATAAACTGACAGATTTTAAGAACACCATAAATACTGTGTGTCTTCAAATTGCAAATATTTCTACTTTAGCTGAGCTTCTTTCTGGACATATCTAATAGATTATCTACTTTGTCATCCCAGCCATCTCACCATTTCCAGCTCTTCTTCCATCTCCATAAAAGGCCATCTCTTCACCAGTGACTCTAATTAGAAACCTGAGTCATTTCTCACATACCTCTTACACACATCTCCTCCAACAGCTTCCTGCTGTCTCCACTTCCAATGTCTACCTCCATCACCTCCCTACCACTTCCAAATCATCTCCTACCTCGAGTCACTAAAAGACTCTATAATCTTCCTGCCTCAGCCTTGGCCTACTTGCTATTCTCCATGGGATTGCCAAAATGTCCAGTTCCTCAAAAACAGCTGAGGCCTGGTACCAGTGGCTGAGATCTGAGTATCAAGGTTCAAAGCCAACCTGAGCAGACAGATCCAACAGAAAAAAAAAAAAAAATAGCCCAGTGCCGATGGTTCACACCTGTAATCCTATCAGGAGGCTGAGATCTGAAGATCACGGTTCAAAGTCAGCCCAGGCAGGAACGTCCATGAGACTCTTATCTCAAATAAAGCACTCAGAAAACTGGAAGTGGCTCTCGTGGTAGAGAGCTAGCTTGAGCGAAGAGCTGAGAGACAGTGCCCAGACCCACAGTTCAGGCCCCACAACCAAAAAAAAAGAAGTAACAAGGTGTCATACTTAAGCAAAACGGCCAAGAAACAGAGCAAGGCCCTGAGTTCAAGCCCTAGCATACACACAAAACAAATTGTTTTCCTTAACAATTAATAATAAACTCCTGCCCTTCATTTGTTAAAATGCAAACTAAGGGGCTGGGAAGGTGGCTCAGTGGTAGAGCGCTTGCCTTGCATGCCTGAGGCCCTGGGTTCAATTCCTCAGCACCACATAAGCAAAAAGAAAAAGCCGGAAGTGGCACTGTGGCTCAAGTGGTAGAGCGCTACCCTTGAGCTGAAGAACTGAGGAACAGCACCCAGGCCCAGAGTTCAGGCCCCATGACCGGACCCAAAAAAAAAAAAAAAAAAGAATATAAAATGCAACTAAGTATTGGACTCATCTCTAAGTCACTTATCTCATTAAGACTGCCATATATACATTATTTCTTAAACTAATCCAACTGGGATTTTCTGAAAAGCAAATTAAAGTCATTGACTTCATAAACAGAAAGTCAGCACTAAGCACCTGACCAGTGTCATCAGCCAGGGCTCACTGACTTACCATCTGTGAAGCTCTCTTGCAAGCTCCCAGGAGACAAGGGCCCTGTCTTATTCCTTATCTCGTCAGCACTTAGAACATGGAAAGTATTCCATGAGCTCCTATTAAGATCCCTATAATACCACATACAACTGCTCCTAGGCAAAGATTGTATCTTATACCTCCAACCATGAAATAGGCACAACTTACTTCCATATGCACATCTTACGGAACTATGGATCAGAGAAATCAATTCTGAAAAACCACTTGAATTTTTAGAATACATCTCTCCAAAAGAACGTTAAGCACCTACCTTCAAACTACTTGAAGCAAAATCTACTCTTGGAGCAGTTCTGGGTGTTAGGAGATTTTATAAGATAGAACCTTGTTCCCAGTAGGGTGCTAGTGGCTTAACCTATAATCCTAGCTACTCAAGAGGTTGAGAGCAGGATTAAGTGGAAGGTTTGAAACCATCTGGGGCAGAAAAGTTTGATAACCTTATCTCAAAAGTTACTGGACAAGGGGCTGGGAATGTGGCTCAGTGGTAGAGCATTTGCCTTGCAAGCATGAGGCCCTGGGTTCAATTTCTCAGCACCATATTAGCAGAAAAGCCAGAAATGGCACTGTGGCTCAAGTGGTAGAGCGCTAGCCCTTGAGCTGAAGAGCTGAGGGACAGCGCCCAGGCCCAGAGTTCAGGCCCCACAAATGGCCAAAAAAAAAAAGTTACTGGACAAGATGGGCACTGGTGGCTCATGCCTATAATCCTAGCTACTTCGGAGGTTGAGATATGAGGATCACGGTTCAAAGCCAGCCCGGACAGGAAAGTCCATGAGACTCTGATCTCCAATAAATCACCAGAAAAACAGAAGTAGCACTGTGGCTCAAGCAGTAGAGCGCCCGCCTTGAGCTAGCGAGCACAGGCCCAGAGTTCAAGCCCTACGACTCCCCCCACCCCCCCCCAAAAGTTACTGGACACCAGGCACTGGTGCTCACATCTGTAATCCTAGCTACTCAGGTGGCTGAGAATCACCATTCAAAGCCAGACTGAACAGACAAATCCCCATGATACTCTAATCTCCAATTAACTACTCAAAAATGGAAGTGGAACTGTGGCTCAAAGTGGTGAAGCACTAGCTTTGTGCAAAATAGCTTGTAATATAAAACTACACACTCCTCACAGGCTTACAACTTTGAAAAGTTTCAATTGAGTCTTTTTTTTTTTTTTTAGTCAGTCATGGGGCTTGAACTCTGGGCCTGAGCTTTGTCAATTGAATCTTTAGAGTATGTTTTTGTTCAAGGTCAAAATTTAATCTCTGAAATCTAACTACCTTTTCTTTTTCCCAATTAGTCCATTTAGTCTGGCCTCACACTCACACTCCCACTCCTCCAGCTCTCCCTAAGTGGCACAATAACCTAATTGGACTCCTCTTTAGTTCTAGTAATATACCTCCACATAAATAACCCGATTTTAATGGAGAAAAACATTCCCATAACAACAAATCCTCTAAGGTAATTGCCTTAATTAATGTCCATCTAATTGCATAGTTTTGTGTTCTCCAGTGTTTGTTCAGATTCTTTTATTCTTCCCACACACATACAAGTAAATGGCTATGTTGCACAGTGGTAAAATTCAATACTTGCTTATAACAGATGATTGACATTTTTACAACTCAAATCATGAGAACTAAGTCCTTTTCATAGGAATGAATCTTTGTACATGTGAAGCTGAAAATATTAATTGTATTACAAAAAAAAAAAAAAGAAGAGAAACTTACACTCCAGGCTTACAGTTAGGAACATTGTATTTCAGTTTCAAGGTAAAAAAAGAAAAATACCCTAGAAGTACAAAATACATGCTAACTCTGAGGTGAACACCTGGCCCTAGTTCTCACATTGTTACTCTACCTTTCAGGGGCCATACCAAATATTAGCCACTGAGAGATAAAAGCCAAGTCTCAAAAACCAAAAACAAAAAACAATTAATGACCCAATATTTTATATGCATGTATGAAAACAGAACAAAACCTTTAAAACTATCTTAAAATAGAGTTTAAAAAACTGGGGCTGGGAAGGTGGCTCAGTGGTAGAGTGCTTGCCTCAAACGCATGAGGCCCTGGGTTCAATTCCTCAGCACCACATAAGCAGAAAAAGCCAGAAGTGGTGCTATAGCTTGAGTGGTAAAGCACTAGCCTTGAGCTGAAGAGGTGAGATAGCGCCCAAGCCCAGAGTTCAGGGCCCATGACTTGCCAAAAAAAAAAGCAAGAAACTGTTATGCCAGGTGCTGGTGGCTCCTGCTTGTAATCCTAGCTACTGAGGAGGCTGAGATCTGAGGACCTCGGTTCAAAGCCAGCCCGGGGAAGGAAAGTCCATGAGACTCATCTCCAATAAACCACTAGAAAACCGCAAGTGGCACTCTGGCTCAAGCGGTAGAACACTCGCCTTAAGCTGAAGAGCACAGGGACAGTGCCGAAGCCCAGAGTTCAAGCCCCTGGACGGGGAAAGAAAAAAAAAAAAAAAGAAACTGTTATATTGGGGTTGGGGATTTAGCTCACTGGAAGAGCACTTGCTTGGCAAGTACAAGGCCCTGAGTTCAGTCCTCAGCTGTGCCAAAAAAAAAAAAAAAAAAGGAAAGGAAAGAAAAAAAACTGTTATAAAGGCATAGTTAGGGACATTTCTCTATTAGTCTGTCCACCACCTTCTTTTTTTTTTTTTTTTTTTGGGTCCAGTCATGGGGCCTGAACTCTGGGCCTGGGCGCTGTCCCTCAGCTCTTCAGCTCAAGGCCAGCGCTCTACCACTTGAGCCACTGGGCCACTTCCGGCTTTTTTCTTTTTGGTTATGTGGTGCTGAGGAATCAAACCCAGGGCCTCAGGCATGCAAGGCAAGCGCTCTACCACTGAGCCATCTTCCCAGCCCCCCGGTTTTTTTCTTATGTGGTGCTGAGGAATCGAACCCAGGGCCTAATGCATGCAAGGCAAGTGCTCTACCACTGAGCCACCTTCCCAGCCCCTCCACCACCTTCTTTAATGGTGTCCTAATAAACATTTGATTCTTCTTCTTTCCTATCTCCTGAACTCTTTCAACACCCTGCTGCCCCCTCAGAGAGCCCTGCTTCTCCGGTGAGTCACTGGTCTATGCCCGCTGCCTAGCTGCCTGCAGTCCTCGTAACAACGACCTAATAAATCTTCAATTTTCCTAAAGAAGCAGGCATGGGAAAAGGGGGAAGGAAGTAGGGAGAGAAAGAGATGGGGGTTAATGTAATCAAAGTACATTACAGTATCACAATGAAACCCCTTGTACAATTAATATATGCTAACTTTTAAAATTTCACAAATATAAGGTACTCCTAAGTCTATCTTTGAAACAATTTTCAAATAGGCACTTATTTATCTGCATTAGGTTGTCACCTTCATACATTAATAATTAGTCTAATTCAGTCTACTAGTTTTATAGTTTAAATAAGGAAAAAAGACCAAAACCAAACCAGGCTACTAATTGATATTCCTCATACCTTGGCGGTCCTGGCACCAAAGGATAAAAGCCAAAGCCAAGTCTCAAAAAAGACAACAGGATTCAAAGTTCCAAGGAAATTTACCAACTCAAGCTCTAAATCAAATTTGGATTTCTGTTAAATCATACTTGGATGATTTGTAATCCTGACCTAATGTTATTTCCCTCCAGAAATTCCCTTTTCATTCTCTGTGAGCCTCTAAAGTGAACAAACAAACCCATCCCAGCTCACTGCCCTACTTGATCAAATTCTGTACTCATACCTAATCCCACGTCCCTCCTGTGTGGAACACATTTCCCTTTTATAGAATTACCAAGTGTCTATTCAGAAGCTACCAGAACACTGAAGCTCTACTGCGCTAGGAAACAGGAAGAAGGGAAGCAAATCCACCCCTCTCAGCCCTCCAGGCACTTCGGCATGCACCCTTCCCCTTCCAAGCCAGCTCCCAGTGGCAGCCAGGTTCCAAGTCCTCTCCACTACTCTCCAGTTCAGCCACCCACACTCAAAAGCCTCATCTCTTCCCCACTCTGGGCCCTTTTCTCTTAGAATCAAAGTCATCAACTTGTACCAAGTACTGGTGGCTTATGCTTATAGCCCTAGCTACTCAGAGCGCTAAGATCTGAGAAGTGAGCTTTGAAACCAGCCCAGGCAGACAAATCTGAGACTCTTATCTCAAATTAACGAGCAAAAAGCAGGAACTGGATGTGTGAATCAACTAGTAGAACACCAGCTATGAGTAAAAAAGTCAAACAGGGGGACTGGGAAGGTGGCTCAGTGGTAGAGTGCTTGCCTCGCATGCCTGAGGCCCTGGTTCGATTCCTCAGCACCACAAAAGCAAAAAGGAAAAAAAAAAAAAAAAGTCAAACAGGACCCTGAAACTTACAAAAGGAAAAAAAAAGGAGTATTATTATGTCTTTGGGAACAGCACAGGCAAAAGCAAAAGCAGGTATTTACTGCAAGTCAAGCTTTCTTAAAGCTTTACCAAGGTTGTTCAATGGTAGTTAGATAACTTCCTAGCCTCTCAGAATTAGATGAAACAGTGTGACAGGAAGTAACAGACAGAACTTCCAGGCTGGGCCACTTAAGATGTGCCTCATCGAGGCCATAGTGGCTCACGCCTGTAATCCTAGCTACTCAGGAGGCTGAGATCTGAGGATCACAGTTCAAAGCCAGCACAGGTAAGAAAGTCCATGAGACTCTAATCTCCAATTAACCAACAGAGAAACTAGAAGTGGAACTGTGGCTCACAATAATAGAGCACTCACTAGCTTCGAGTGAAAAACCTTAGGGAAAGCACCCAGGCCCTGAATTCAAGCCCAACAACCCCTCTCCCCCACCAAAAAAAAAAATGTGCTTTCATTATATTCTCACCAGCTGTGACAAGTCACAAGAGGGCAGGTTGGGAAATGATGACTCACGTATGTAATCTTAGCTACTCAGGAGGCTGTGATCTGAGGATCATGGTTCAAAGCCAGCCTGGGCAGGTACTCTGTAAGAATCTTATTTCCAAATAAACACCTAAAAACCAGAAGTGGTGTGGCTCAAACTGGTAGAGCAGTAGCCTTCACCAGAAAAGCTGACCAAAAAAGAAGCTGGAAATGGAGCTGTGACTCAAGTGGTAGAGTATCAGCCTTGAGTGAAAAAGCTAAGGGACGAAGCCAACACTCCTCACCCACATGCACATATGTATTTGTGCATGTGTATACATACATATACAAACAAAAAGGACAATGCTCTGGTGAGAGAGATGTTTAGTGAAAAAATAAGATGAAAGAGCCTTGATCATGAACAGAGATCTAGAACACCATCCTAGACTGCAAGGTGAGAAAAAAAAATTTGCACTGGGCACCGGTGCCTCATGCCTGTAATCCTAACTACTCAGGAGGCTGAGATCTGAGGATCGAGGTTCAAAGCTAGTCCAAGCAAGAAAGTCTATGAGACTCCTATCTCCAATAAACCACCAGAAAACTGAAAGTGGTGCCATGGCTCAAGCAGTAGAGTGCTTGCCTTGAGCTGAAGAGCACAGGGACAGCCAACAAGCCCAGAGTTCAAGCCTCACGATCAACAAAAAAATAAACATAAAAAAATAAAAAATTACATGTTGTCTGAAACACTGTTTGGGTGCAGAGCATTAAGTGTTACAGCAGTTTAGATACTAGTGAGTATACACAGATTACCAGTTAATCTCTCAGCAACCATATAAAATAGCTATTATTATTACTTTATCCCAATATTATTGAGGCAGAAACCACCACTGAGAACCTAAGGATCTTGACTGACATATTAGGAAAAGCCAGGAGTCTAGCTCAAAAGTCCATGCACAAGAGAAATCTCTTCTAAATAACAAAAGAAAAATTACTGATGTCATCCTCCACCAAATTAACTAATTTACAATTAGCACCTGGATCCCAGTAGCTTGGTGGCTACTGCAGCCATGCTCCAGCTCATAGTAATATATCAAATTTAAGTCCCAACTCATAAAACTACACACTACAAAGGGATTACTTCCTAAATGGAGATGAGAAATACCCTCATGTCATATTAAAGCTCCCAGTATGCACCGAGAGGCAGCAGTGTCAACAGAAGCTGGGCCCTCACAAGCCAATGAAGAATCTAGACTCTTCTCAATGTCTCTTATTTTGTGGGTCATCAATCAGTTAATATTTACCTCTACACAAACTGCAAACTTGGTTCTAAATCTTGGTGCTAAATAATAGGGAAAAGAAATGCACAGAGAATTCCTACACATACTCTGTGCTTCAATGTAAATAAATTTTGCTGGCACTGAGGCTAATACTCCTATGACTTAAGCATGTAATAAATTGTGTGGATGCATGTGATAAATTGTGTGTTCTTGTTCCTGCTTTTAAAAAAAAAAAAAGGGGCTGGGAAGATGGCTCAGTGGTAGAGCACTTGTCTTGCATGCTCGAGGCCCTGGGTTCGATTCCTCAGCACCACATAAGCAAAAAGAAAAAAAAAAGCCGGAAGTGGCGCTGTGGCTCAAGAGGTAGAGCGCTAGCCTTGAGCTGAAGAGCTGAGGGACAGCGCCCAGGCCCAGAGTTCAGGCCCCACGACCGGACCCAAAAAAAAAAAAAAAAAACAGTTCTCTGCTACAAACTCAAATACTTCTTGACAGAATAATTAAGACAAGGTCTGGGAAGGTGGCTCAGTGGTACAGTGCTTGCCTTGCCTGAGGCCCTGGGTTCGATTCCTCAGCACCAGATGAGCAGAAAAAACCGGAAGTACTGTGGCTCAAGTGGTAGAGCGCTAGCCTTGAACTGAAGAGCTGAGGACAGCGCCCAGGTCCAGAGTTCAAGCCCCCACAAAAAAAAAATAATTAAGACAATTTAGCATAGGGCTCTGGACACCACAGCCCGATTATTTTCAAATTTACTGTATTTACAAGGGTATTGCCTCCTATTTGCATTTCCACACATACGTTTTGAGAAGAAATCAAGAGTATGTTTTAGTTGTCCTTTTTATTCACTCAACTAACACAACTAACACTGGTCTTTTTTTTTTTTTTTTTTGGGTCCCGTCATGGGGCCTGAACTCTGGGCCTGGGCGCTGTCCCTCAGCTCTTCAGCTCAAGGCTAGCGTTCTACCACTTGAGCCACAGCGCCACTTCCGGCTTTTTCTTTTTGCTTATGTGGTGCTGAGGAATCGAACCCAGGGCCTCAGGCATGCAAGGCAAGCACTCTACCACTGAGCCACCTTCCCACCTAATACTGGTCTTTGTCAGTGAAAAATTGGTCTATGTTGAATCCCAGGCTAGCATTTTGCTTCTCATTTCACAAATAAAAATAAGGCTTTAGCTGGGCAACCTGTGGCTCACGCCTGTAATCCAGCTACTCAGGAGGCTGAGATCTGAGGATCACAGTTCAAACCCAGCCCAGGCAGGGAAGTCTGTGAGACTCTTTTCTCCAATAAACTACCAGAAAACTGGAAGTGGCGCTGTGGCTCAAGTGGTTCAGAACGAACCAGCCTTGAGCTGAAGAGCTTAGGAACAGTGCCCAGGCCCAGAGTTCAAGCCCCACACCAACAACAAAAAGAAAGGCTTTAATAAGGAAAACCAATAGCTCAGAATAACTTAGCATATAAGCACAAAACTATGACTCTAAGCCAGGCACTGGTGGCTCACGCCTGTAATCCTAGCTACTCAGGAGGCTGAGATCTGAGGATCACAGTTCAAAGCCAGCCCGGGCAGGAGAGACCTTGAGACTCCTATCTCCAATAAACCACCAGAAAACTGGAAGTGGCGCTGTAGCTCAAGTGGTAGAGTGCAGGCCTTGAGCTGAAGAACTAAGGAACAGCGCCCAGGCCCAGAGTTCAAGCCCTACAACCGACAAAAAAAACAAAAAAAAAACAAAAAACTATGACTCTAGCTTCTGTGTTCAAACCCATACTAAAAACTTCTGATGGGGGATGGTGGCTCAGGCCTGTAATCTTAGCTACTCAGGACACTGAGATCTAAGGATATCAGTAGATTTGAAACCAGCCCCACAGCAAAAAGTCCATGAGATTCTTCTCTCCAATTAATCACCAAAAAAGCTGCAAGTGGAGCCGTGGCTCCAATGCTAAGAGTGCTAGTACAAAAGCTCAGTGGCAAGGCCCCGAGTTCAATCCTCAGGAGCTTCACAAAAGACAGACTTATAGCTCGTGCTAGCAACGATGACTCCAGGTGGTTCACAACAAAGATTCGGAAAACTGAGAAGGGGTATGCCAGTGACTCAACTTCAGGAAAGTAACCACACCCAAGTCCTTCTAAAGGAGAGATTAACTCACCAGAAGGTCAACAGGAATCGTGTGTGTCATGTGTGGTGTTTGTTTGAATGGGTGTTAATGGGAACTGAACCTAGGGCCTCATCTAGGCTAGGCAAGCACTCTACTACTGACCTATATTTCTCCTGCCTCTTTCCAATTCTTTTATTTTAGTTAATTTATTTTTTTTCTTTGGGATATTAGAGTTTGAATGTGGGGTCCCAGACCTATTAGACTGGAGCTCTACAATTTGGGCCAAATCCCTCAAGCCCTTCATTTTGTCTTTGAGATAAAATCTATCTCTAAATCTGAAATAGTCCAGCCTCCACCCCCAGAGTAGCTGGGATTAAGACATTGCCCACACCGGGTGTCCCTGGCTCACGCCTGTAATCCTAGCTACTCAGGAGGCTGAGATATGAGGATCGAGGTTCAAAGCCAGCCCGGGCAGGAAAGACCGTGAGACTCCTATCTCCAATAAACCACCAGAAAACCGGAAGTGGCGCTGTAGCTCAAGTGGTAGAGTGCTCGCCTTGAGCCGAAGAGCTGAGGGACAGCGCCCAGGCCCAGAGTTCAAGCCCCACGACCGACAAAAAAAAAAAAAAAGACATTGCCCACTTCCAAATTGTTCTCATTTTTCTCCCAGTCCTGAGGCCTGAACCTAGCACATATTGCATGCTAGGCACGTGTTTACTGTGTGAGCCAGAATACTGAGAAGGCATCCTGATATTATCCTAAGTTTAAAAATGCTCATAAATGGCTGGGAAGGTGGCTCAGTGGTAGAGTGCTTGCCTTGCATGCTTGAGGCCCTGGGTTCAATCCCTCAGCACCACATAAGCAGAAAAAAAAAGCCGGAAGTGGCGCTGTGGCTCAAGTGGTAGAGTGCTAGTCTTGAGCTGAAGAGCTGAGGGACAGTACCCAGGCCCAGAGTTCAGGCCCCACGACCGGACCCCCAATAAATAAATAAATAAATAAGCTCATAAAGTTTCACCATTATTTTGGGTTATTAGCATATACTTTTTTTAGAGTAAGGAAATTCCTTCCAATTCTAACCTCTTGGGCTGGGAAGGTGGCTCAGTGGTAGAGCACTTGCCTTGCAAGCATGAGGCCCTGGGTTCGATTCCTCAGCACCACATAAGCAAAAAGAAAAAAGCCTGAAGTGGTGCTGTGGCTCAAGTGGTAGAGCGCTAGCCTTGAGCTGAAGAGCTAAGGGGCAGCGCCCAGGCCTAGAGTTCAGGCCCCACTACTGGACCCAAAATAAATAAATAAACAATTCTAACCTCTTTAACTTTTTTTCCCCTGATCTCTGACCCACCCTTTTCCCTGTCCACACAGCTTTCCACTCCCCTCTCTTCCTTCCTCTCATTTCGGATTCCTTCCCACATTCTCTTCACCTCAAAGTACTGTCGCTCAGAGTAGTTGAGACTTAACTGCCATTCTGGAAGTTCTACACACCCTTCAGCTCTTCCCATTTGGGGGAGCAAAATGTTTCTCAAACTGAGAATCGAAAGAAAATCCTAAGGTAAACAGTGATCCACTCACACACTGGCAGATCCTTTCTCCTCGCCATTTCTTAAAATGGGTCCTTCAGTTCTTCCCTTCTCTAAACCAAAAACTCAGGAAAGAAAATAGAAAAGTACTGGATCCCCTGGTAACTCTTCCAGTGTTGCCCTGCTCTAAAGCAGCCTGGCTGCTAAAGTTAAGTGGCTGAGAGAACCTCAAAGAAATCGTTTTAGGGAAAGCAGCTGGATCCAGCTGTTTCCTTCCCTACACCGAAAAACACTATAAAGAAAAATGGGAAGGGGCCACGAATAGGATTTGGAAGCAGATAAGCTAATTCCGGGATATAAAAGCGAAAGGGGGCGGGAAGGACGTGGGGAGGAAAGGGGATCGGTCCCGCTGGGGTCCAAGGCGAGGGAATGAATTCGTTCTCTCAACAAGTTTTTCTTTCCCAACAAAAGGGCACACAGCAATCTTTCCCGGGGCGGCAACACGCAGGGGGGGAGCAGCCAAAATGTTGCATCATACGAAATCCTCGGCGCTGGAGAAACCAGAAAACCAGACGGTGGTTAACAACAACAACAACAACAGAAAACACCTAAGGCAGGAAATCCCAGGTTGGGAACCCCGGGTCTTTCGCGGGGGAGCCCCGGGCCCCTTGGTCCGTTTTCTCCTTTGAAGGCTGCGTCCGAGATGAAAAGTTTCAGTTTCAGATCCCGGGGTCGCAGAGGTTCTTTGCAAGCGCGTGCCCGGTGGGGTTCCCCCGGACGGCGGGGCCGGAGGCTGCGGGCCCGGGAGGACGCGGGCGGAGGGGCGGCAAAGCTGGGGCGGGTGACAGGGCCCACGCCTCCGGGTCAGCCCGGGGGCCGGGGGTCGGCCCGCTCCTCCCAGACGCGGGCCGTCGTTCCCGCAACCGCTGCCGCCGCCCCGCTGCCCGTTCTGGAGCTTTCTACCGACCCGTCCCCGCCCCGGCTCCTGGGAGGCGGGAAGGCGCGGGTGGCCCGGAGACAATGGGCACCGCCGGGGCGCGGGGGGCGCGCGTGGCGCGCCGGGGCGGGGGCCGCCGGGCAGACGCCGCCCCCCACCCCCGGGCCGGGCGGACGCGCGGGGCTCGGCCGGGCGGGACGGCGGCGGGCGCTGGCTCACCTTGACGAAGAGCTCGATGAGGGGCTCTTTGTCCTCCTCCTTCAGCCCGTTCAGCGGCATCGACAACGCCATGGTAGGCTCGGCGCGGCTGCGGCTGCGGCTCCGGGGCTGCTCGGGCTGCGGGCTCCTGCGCTGCGCTCGCTGGACAGTCCGGGCGTCGAGCTGGCCGCGGCCTCCACGCCTCTGCACCGCCCCACGGTCCGCGCGCGACTCTGAGGCGGCCGCGGCGCTCCGAGACGCTTCAAAAACGGTGGGGCGTGGCGGGAGGCGGGGCCTTGTGGGGGCGGGGCCAAGGCCCTGGGCGCGGCGGGACTCTCCCGAGGAAATGGGCGTGCCTGAGAGCCGAGGGCGTGGCCTAGAGCGAGGGAAGCGGAGGGACTGCTCCGGCGCCAGTTGGCGGGGGGAGGTGGGGGGGGAGGGAATTCGGAGGGGACCGTTCAGGCGCCAGGGAGGTTGCGGAGGGGGCGTGGCCTCGGTGGGGCGCTAGGCGGGCCGGCTCCCAGCGTGGCGGGCGGGTCTGTAAGCCACGCCTCCGGGGGGGGTCGGGAGGGAAATTTCCCGGGGAGCCGGAGCCTGACACCGCCTCCCTCCGCTGCGCCCGCGAGTCCTCCGCAGCTGTTGCTGGTTCGGTGCCAGGTGACCTCATGCCTCCGCCCGCCCGAGGCCGGCGGGCGCCTCCCGCCCTCTCCGGGGCTGCAGCCCCTGGACTCATCCACCGCCCTGGACTGCAGGGGCCGCCTGCCCGGCTTCCCGTCTCGAGGAAGGTGGGGAGGGAGGGCTGCCTTGGTCAGGAAAACTTTCCCGAAAGTTTGTGTCTCCTTCCAAAGTATCTTTTCCTTCTTCCTCCTCTCCGATCGCTTCCATATGGGAAGCCAGCACACACTGAGCTAGGATCCCTGCCCTTCCCCACCCTGCCGTCTCCGCCCGGCCCCCGATTCAGAGCTGCCCCCCCTCCCCGGCCTCTGTGGACCACCAGCTGGGCGCCCCCTCCACCAGGTCTTGGGGCCTTGGGGCTTGGTTCCTGCCCCCCCCCCGCAGCAGTGCTAACTGAGCACCCCAAGCCGGTTCTGCCACTGCTGGCTGCCTGGGGGGATTGTCCGCCGGTTCCCCCCACACCCCTCCGCAGGAAGCCTTCTGTGTCCTTCCTCATCTTTCCCCAATATTTAATTCACAGACGTGTGCTCCATTTCCTGGGTTGATGTGTGAATTCCAGCAGGGCCAATACGGTGTGTGGGGGGGGGAGGGGTTGTCTCCACATCCTGGCTTAGCATCTTCCAGAATAAATCAAATGGGTAATGGAAGTGCAGTGAAACCTGCAACATTTCTTTTTCCTCTGCCCCAAAGCCTGTCGCTGATTTTCCCACAGGGACTCTGTTAGAAGGACCGTGGACACAGGCTCTGGAGTAAAACTCTCCAAGTTCTATTGAGGCTTGAACGCAAGGACTGGGCTTTTTCATTCAGGACTGGTTTTTCTACCAGTTGAGCCCACAGCTCCACTTCCGGCTTTTTAGTGGTTAATTGGAAATCAGTCTCATAGACAGGCTTAGCACTATGATTTTCAGATTTCTGCCTCCTAAGGAGCTAAGACCCTAGGCATGACCACAGGCACCTGGCCCCATCTTTTTTTTTTGGGGGGGGGGGCGGTCCGGTCGTGGGGCCTGAACTCTGGGCCTGGGCGCTGTCCCTCAGCTCTTCAGTTCAAGGCTAGCACTCTACCACTTAAGCCACAGCACCACTTCTGGCTTTTTTCTTTTTCTGCTTATGTGGTGCTGAGGAATCGAACCCAGGCCTCACCCATGCAAGGCAAGCACTCTACCACTGAGCCACCTTCCCAGCCCTTCTTTGCCATTTTATCTCTTCTGAGAAGTCTCGCTTTAGTTCGCTTGCCCATTTAATAATTGGTTTGTTAGGTTTGGGAGGGATTAGTTTCTTAAGTTCCCTGAGTATACTGGATATTAACTCCTTATCTGATATATTGCTGGTGAATATTTTTTTCCAGTTATTAGTTGGCTGTCTTTCTAGTTCGGTTACTGTGTCTTTTTTTTTTTTTTGGGGGGGGGTTCCAGTGGTGGGGCCTGAACTCTGGGCCTGGGCGCTGTCCCTCAGCTCTTCAGCTCAAGGCTAGCGCTCTACCACTTGAGCCACAGCGCCGCTTCCGGCTTTTTTTTTCTGCTTATGTAGTGCTGAGGAATCGAACCCAGGGCCTCAAGCATGCAAGGCAAGCACTCTACCACTGAGCCACCTTCCCAGCCCTGGCCCCATCTTTTTTATTTCTTCCTTTTTTTTTTTTTTTTCTTTTGGTAGTATTGGGAATTGAACTCAGCCTCTTGCGTGACATTCTACCACTTGAGCCACAACCTCATTCCCTGTTGGCCTTGGTTATTTTTCAGATAGAATCCCACTTTTGGTAGCAGGCTAGTTTGGACCAAAGGCAGCTGTGATCCTTCTATATTTTGCTTCCCTTTGTATGTAGGATGACAGGGGCTCACTAATGCACCCAGCTATTCTGTTCCCTCCGTAAGTTGAATAGCAGGCTTGTCCTGCTAGACCCAGCCACTGATTGAGATGGAATCTCCTGAATTTTTATGTCTGGGCTGGCCTCAAACCTCGAAGTCCCATCTCTTCTCTCAAGTTGCTAGGTTACAGACTTGCACCACACACTCAGCTTTCATTTCCCATCTTGGCCCAGCAACGTCCTTGCAAACTTTAGAACCCGATTTCCTTTCTTTATCTAGAAAGCTTGTTGAAAATTCATAAATGCCAGAAGGCTGCCCCCTTAGTTGGGGACTTGAAGTTAAAACAAACTGAACTGACTGGCTGGACTCTGAACTGATCTCTGTGTTCGTTTTTTTCAGGGAATCATGAACTGCATTCCAGTTCCCTTGCAGCTTCCCTCTCAGACCTGAAAAGCCAAAATGGTGAATCAGTTCAAAGTAAATCCAAACCTACAATGATCTAACTGAACTTCAAAGAAGACCCCAGGCAGCCCAGAGGCAAGGGAGAATTGAGGCCTTCCTGTTCAACGTGGAGTAACTGAGGGGGATCTTCAGTGAGCATGTACCATGTGACGTCCCAGATTGGCTCACAGCAACAGCACCAGGACATGAAGATGACCCAGGCCTGGAAGGAGAGTTGCAGTAGCTGGGTTCCGTGAGTTGCACTGACTTCACACAGATCTTCATTGAGAGGAAGCCGGAGGGGTTTTCCTCCACAGACCTTAAACAAAACCCCCAGGCAGAGGCTCAGACCCAGAGCCTGTGCTTAAGAAACTTGGTCACAGTCACACCTGGCGTTTCTAGCCCCAGTGACTCACCTAGGAGGGGAGAACTGGAGTGGGGAGAAGAGGAGGGTGTTTATGGAGGGAGGTTGCATAGCATCTAGGTTCCTTCAACCCAAGGCAAGCTTATTCACCTCCACCCATCTCCTCTGACTTCATCTCCTGCAGCTCTTCCTTTTTGCTTTCCACCCAAGCCACACTTGCCTCCTCCCTATTCCTTGAATGTACTTAGCAGTCTTAGTATTGCTGTCATCCTTTAGGCTGAGATTTAGGTTGGGCTTTGTTTATGGCTATATTCCAGACTGGCAGAACGGCTCATCAATCAAAACAGATTGAATGATAACACCATGGGATGGATTCATGTAGCTCTGTTGACTGAGCCTTTCTTTGTATTATTCTTTTTTTTTTCTTTCTTTCTTTCTTTTTTTTTTTTTGGTTGTGGGGCTTGAACTTGGCCTGGGCACTGACCCTCAGCTCTCCAGCTCAAGACCAGTGCTCTACCACTTAGCCACAGCTCCACTAGCAGTTTTCTATTGGTTAATTGGAGAAAAGAGTCTCATGGACTTTCCTGCCTGGGCTGGCTTTGAACCATAGCCTCAGATCTCAGACTCCTGAGTACAGGTGTGAGTCACCACCACAGGCACCCAGCTTCCTTTTCTCATTATCCCTTTGTTTATTTGTTGTTCTGGTCCTGGGGTTTAAACTCAGGGCCTGGGCTCTGTCCCTGAGCCTCTCTGTGCTCAGGACTAACACTCTACCACTTGAGCCACAGCACCACTTCTGGCTTCTTCTGTGTATGTGGTACTGAGGAATTGAATCCAGGACTTCATGAATGCTAAGCAAGCATTCTACCACTAAGCCACATTCCCTATTTATTTTTATGGCCCTGCAGCTTGATCTGAGGGCCTCAAGCTCTTGCTCAGCTTTTTCCACTCACAAGTGGCCCTTTAACAACTAAAGCCACACCTCCATTTCTAGCTTTTTGCTGAAGATAAAAATCTGGGGGAGGGGGGCTGGGAAGGTGGCTCAGTGGTAGAGCGCTTGCCTTGCAGGCATGAGGCCCTGGATTCAATTCCTCAGCACCACATAAGCAGAAAAAGCCAGAAGTGGTGCTGTGGCTCAAGTGGTAGAGCGCTAGCCTAGAGCTGAAGAGCTGAGGGACAGCGCCCAAACCCAGAGTTAAGTCCCACGACCTACAAACAAACAAACAAACAAAATCTCTCGGATTTGTCTGTTCAGACTGGCTACAAACCAGGATTCTTAGATCTCAGCTTTTGAGTAGGGAAGATTCCTGGTGTGAGCCACCAGATAGCCAGTCACAGCATAGCTTTCATTTCTCCACTTTACAGATAAAAAAAAAAACAGTATCAAGACAGGCACTGGTGGCTCATGCCTGTAATCCTAGCTACTCAGGAGGCAGGCTGAGATCTGAGGATCACGGTTCAAAGCCAGCCAGGGCAGGAAAGTCTGTGAGACTCTTATCTCCAATAAACCACTAGAAAACCGGAAGTGGTGATGTAGCTCAAGTGGTAGAGTACTTGCCTTGAGCTGAAGAGCGCAGGGATAGCGCCCAAGCCCAGAGTTCAACCCCACCACCGACAAAAAAAAAAAGTTGTAGGTTTTTGTTGTTTTGTTTTGTTTTGCTTTCCAGTTGTGGGGCTTGAACTCTGGGCTTGGGCACTGCCCCTCAGCTTTCCAGCTCAAGGCCAGTACTCTACCCCTTGAGCCACAGCACCACTTCAGTTTTCTGGTAGTTTATTTAAGATTAGAGTCTCACTGATGCCGGGCACCTGTGGCTCATGCCTGAAATCCTAGCTACTCAGGAGGCTGAGATCTGAGGATTGAAGTTCAAAGCCAGTCCAGGCAGGAAAGTCTGTGAGATTCTTTTTTTTTTTTTTTTTTGGGGGGGGTCCGGTTGTGGGGCCTGAACTCTGGGCCTGGGCGCTATCCCTCAGCTCTTCAGCTCAAGGCTAGCACTCTACCACTTGAGCTACAGCGCCACTTCCGGCTTTTTTCTTTCTGCTTATGTGATGCTGAGAAATCGAACCCAGGGCCTCATGCATGCAAGGCAAGCGCTCTACCACTGAGCCACCTTTCCCAGCCCAGTCTGTGAGATTCTTATCTCCAATTAGCCACCAGAAAAACAGAAGTGGCGCTGTGGCTCAAGTAGTAGAGGACTAGCCTTGAGCTGAAGAGCTGAGGGACAATGGCCAGGCCCAGAGTTCAGACTCCAGGACCGATAAAAAAAAAAATAGGTGATCACTGCCGAGAATACTAGCTATTAAGAGATGCAAACATTTTGAACTGGATGGAGAGAAAAAAAGGGGGGGAGGGTGCTAGGAAGGTGGCTCAGTGGTAGAATGCTTGTCTTACATGCATGAGGCCCTGGGTTTGATTCCTCAGCACCACATAAGCAAAAAAAAAAAAAAAAAAAAAAAAAAAAAGCAGAAGTGGTGCTGTGGCTCAAGTGGTAGAGCGCTAGTCTTGAGCAAAAGAAGCTCTAGGACAATGCCTAGGCCCCTGAGTTCAAGCCCCAGGACTGGCAAAAGGAAAAAAAAAAACAAAAACAGTCTCATATCTCAGCCTCTTGAATAGCTAGGATTACAGGCCTGCCTTTGAACCTCTCTCTCCTGGGGTTTTCTCTTTGTGTCTCTCTTATCACATGATTAAAGCTCACCCATCTTGTCTGATGCCAGTCACCTCCACTATGGAAATTTTCAACTTGGCTTTGAATTTGAATTCTGTCACTACCATGTGAACTAGATCCTATAAAATCCTGCCAATTGAGGCTTAGCCATATGTTTGGCTGAAGTTTAACTTGACCAGTGGTGTTTAAAGAAGCTCCAACCTTTGCCAGTTTCCTTGTAGATCTGGCCTTCCCTGGAGGGAGAGAGTAGGTTAGCAA
Organism: Dipodomys merriami; assembly: GCF_024711535.1. Taxonomy (NCBI): domain Eukaryota; kingdom Metazoa; phylum Chordata; class Mammalia; order Rodentia; family Heteromyidae; genus Dipodomys; species Dipodomys merriami. The sequence goes on from NW_027204270.1 coordinate 13,475,152, forward strand.
ACATAGGACAGAGGAGAGGAGATACTTTTTTTGCTGGTCGTGGGGCTTGAACTCTGGGCTTGGGCACTATCCCTGTGCTCTTCAGCTCAAGGTAAGCACTCTACCGCTTGAGCCCCAGCACCACTTCTGGTTTAGTGAAAGGTAAGAATTGAAGATAAGAGTCTCAGGGACTTTCCTACCAGGGCTGGCTTTGAACCGTGATCCTCAGATCTCAGCCTCCTGAGTAGCTAGGATTACAGGCGTGAGCCACCAGCACCCAGCAAGGGCACTGCAACAACCTTCCCATGGGATCAGAGGTTGTGAAAGGATGTGAGGTTGGAGTTGGACTTTTCTGGGGTCTGAGCAAGGAGACAGAGGTTATGAAAAAAGCTATTGGGGCTGGGGAAGCGGGGACTTTTGGTCAGGCCCACAAGGAAGTGTTTAAGTGAGGCTTAGGTCGGAGTGCCCTGCCTGTGTCCAGCATGGCCTGCATACCTGGGGTATGCACCTGGGATAACAGGGCGGGCCAATCCTTCATAACTCACATTAACTGTGTCTGTGTATGTGTGTCTGTGTCTGTGTCTGTGTGTCTGTCTGCCTGTCAGTCTGTCTCCTGGGGTTTGAACTCAGGGCCTGGGTGCTGCCACAGCGCCACTTCCAGCTTTTCAGTAGTTCATTGGAGATAAGAGTCTTACAGACTCCAGCTCCAGCTGGCTTTGAACCATGATTCTCAGATCTCAGCCTCCTGAGTAGCTAGGATTATAGGCATAAGCCAGCAGGGCCTGGCTCTCCTGTACCTTTAGATAATATAGCCATGGATATTTCCCTCTTTTCGTTGTTGTTATTTTTGTTGCCAGTCCTGGGACTTGAACTCAGGGCCTGAGCACTATCCCTAAGCTTCTTTTGCTCAAGGCTAGCACTCTAGCTACTTGAGCCACAGAGCCACTTCCAGCTTTTTCTGTGTATGTGGTACTGAGGAATTGAACCCAGGGCTTCATGCATGCTAGGCAGAAATTCTGCCACTAAGCCACATTCCCTGTGTATCCTTTTTCCCTTTTCAGGAGATTCATGTGATCTCGTGAAAAATATTTTTCTCTAAACTCGGGGCTATTTTTTGTGGTCACTAAGCTGAGTGATGGACAAGAGTCACAGAAGTGGTGAAAAGAGATTTATTGTCCTTCTACCATACCAAGGGAATTCCTGCCCCAGTGCCTTTGCACTTGCTGTTCCCTTTGCGTAGAGCATGGTGGATCTGGTTGTCTACTTCCTGCGGGCTTTATGCAACTGTCATCTCATCAGAGATGTCCTCCCCACTTCTATCCCTTTACTTTGTTTTACTCTTCTTCGTAGCTCTTACTGTCTTTCCTACTTAAGAAATTTGGCCTGGGTATTTGGATACAAGCTCTGCTAACCAAGATGCTGTTTGGGCTTGGCACAAGGTCTGGCACCTTGTAGGTCCTCAATAAACAAATGTGTGGGGGCTGGGAAGGTGGCTCAGTGGTAGAGTGCTTGCCTTGTATGCCTGAGGCCCTGGGTTCGATTCCTCAGCACCACATAAGCAGAAAAACCTGGAAATGGCGCTGTGGCTCAAGTGGTAGAGCGCTAGCCTTGAGCTGAAGAGCTGAGGGACAGTGCCCAGGCCCAGAGTTCAGGCCCCATGACCGGACCCCCCCCCAAAAAAAAAAAAAACAAATGTGTGGCATAAATAAGCAGGGATTTGCCACACCATATTTACACTATTAGAGGCGGGTACAGTCACTAGAAACCTAATCTCGTAGCTTCTTTGGGCAGTAGGCCTCCAAGATGGCTGGCCACTGGGGGGGGTGGGGAAGCGGTTCCTCTCCACCCAGCTGTTAATGGCCACAGAAATCCAATCCAATTAAGGACCTGGCTTGGAGTCAACTTGGGTTCCCTTCCCTACTGTTGGCGCTTCCAAGAGAGAGAATGCAACCCGTGACTTCCTGGGAGAAGACTCCAGCAAAGGACAGAAAGAAGAGGGATGAGGGTCGGATTTCTGCTCCCCAGGGAAGAGGGGACAGGGTCTGCCTGGTGCCTACAAGGTACGGATGCAGGGAGGGGGAGGGGGATGAGGATGGGGAAAGATGGAGGGGGAAGGAGGAAGAAGAGGAGGAGGAGGTGGAAGAAGAGGAGGAAGAAAAATAAACTAATAAATCCAGGGAGCATCCAGAGCCACAGACCAGCGGCCTTCACTTTAGTTCCAAAGAAAAACAACGGGAAATCTACCAGCAATAAGAAAACTTTATAAGTGACTGGAAACCAAGGAAACGCTTTTTGAAAAATCAGGACTTTCTCACATACTCTGTTCCTCCAGACATTAGTCAAAACAATAAACAAAAGTGAAGGAAGGGGGGAAAAGCGCCCAAGAAGCATTGTACTCATGTAACCTGACGTGAAATTGTAACCATTTGAACAACTCTTTAAAATAACAATCCAAGGGGCTGGGAAGGTGGCTCAGTGGTAGAGCGCTTGCCTTACATGCTTGAGGCCCTGGGTTTGATTCCTCAGCACCACCTAAGCAGAAAAAGCCGGAAGTGGGGCTGAGGCTCAAGTGGTAGAGCGCTAATCTAAAGCTGAAGTTTAGAGTTTAGGCCCCATGACCAACAACCAAAGATTCAATAAATAGGCATAATCTATTCTTGGATAGGGAGACCTAACGTCATGATACATATATATATATATATATATATATTTTTTTTTTTTTTTTTTTCCTGCCAGTCTTGGGGCCTGAACTCTGGGCTTGGGCGCTGTCCCTCAGCTCCTCATCTCAAGGCTAGCACTCTACCACTTGAGCCATAGCGCCACCTCCAGTTTTTTTTCTGCTTATGTGGTGCTAAGGAATCGAACCCAGGGCCTCATACATGCAAGACAAGCACTCTACCACTGAGCCACTTTCCCAGCCAAGTCATGATATTCTGTTATTTTGTTGTTTTGGTTTTTTTTTAACAGCCTTAGGGCTTGAACTCAGGCCTGGGCTCTGTCCCTGAACTCTTTTGCTTAGACTAACACTGTACCTCTCGGAGCCATAGCACCACTTTCTGGTGTATGTGTGCGTTGTCAGTCCTGGGGACTGAACTCAGGGCCTGGGCACTGTCCCTGAGCTTCTTTTGCACAAGGCTAGTACTCTACCACTTGAGCCACAGCACCACTTCCGACTTTTTCTGTTTATGTGGTACTGAGGAATCAAACCCAGGGCTTCACGCATGCTAGGCAAGCACTCTACCACTAAGTCACATTCCTAGCCCCCACTTTCTGTTTTTGAGTAGTTAATTGGAGATAAGAGTCTCATGAACTTTCCTGCCCAATCTGGCTTTGAACCATGATCCTCAGATCTCAGCCTCCTGAGAAAGTAGGTGTGAGCCATCAGTACTCAATTTCTGTTGTTTTCTTAATCGAAAATGTAATATGGGAGCTGGTAATCAGTGTCTCACGCCTGTAATCCTAGCTCCTAGGAGGCTGAGATCTGAGGATCAGCATTTGAAGCCAGCCTGGGCAGGAAAGTCTATGAGACTCTTATCTCCAATAAACTATTCAGAAAAAGTCAGAAATGTATTGTGGGCTGGGCACCGGTGGCTCATGCCTGTAATCCTAGCTACTCAGGAAGCTGAGTTCTGAGGATCGTGGTTCAAAGCCAGCCCGGGCAGGAAAGTCCGTGAGACTCTTATCTCCAATAAACCACTAGAAAAACTAGAAGTGGCACTATGGCTCAAGTGGTGGAGCGTTAGCCTTGAGCTGAAGAGCTGAGGGACAGCGCCCAAGCCCAGAGTTCAAGCTGCATGACCGACCAAAAAAAAAAAAAAAAAACAAGAAGTGCACTGTGGCTCAAGTGATAAAGCACTAGCCTTGAGCACAAAGACAAAGACAGGGACAATGCCCAAACTCTGGGACTGGCACACACACGCGCGCTTATAGTTTGACTGCCCCACCAAACTCATGTTGAAACTTCAACCCCTTGTGAGGATTTAAGATGGGGGCAGGTGGGGCCTTTGAGAAGTGATTAGTCAGGAAGACTGAGCCCTGAGAAGTGGATTAATCCACTTGGGGTTTAATGGATTAATGAGCTATCTCCAGAGTAAAGGTGCCTTTGCCTCTTGTTTGAGTACCCTCTCCTTATGTGTGTCCCTGAGCCTTTTTTTTTTTTTTTTTTTGGGTCCGGTCGTGGGGCCTGAACTCTGGGCCTGGGCGCTGTCCCTCAGCTCTTCAGCTCAAGGCTAGCGCTCTTACCACTTGAGCCACAGCGCCACTTCCGGCTTTTTTTTTTCTTTTTGCTTATATGGTGCTGAGGAATTGAACCCAGGGCCTCATGCATATAAGGCAAGAGCTCTACCACTGAGCCACCTTCCCAGCCCCTTTTTTTTTTTTTTTTTTTTTTTTGTCGGTCATGGGGCTTGAACTCTGGGCCAGAGCACTGTCCCTCAGTTCTTCAGCTCAAGGCGAGTGCTCTGCCACTTGAGCCACAGCGCCATGTCTGGTTTTCTAGTGGTTTATTGGACATAAGAGTCTCAGGACTTTCTTGCCCAGGCTGGCTTTGAACCCTGATCCTCAGATCTCAGCCTCCTGAGAAGCTAGGATTATAGGCGTGAGCCACTGGTGCCCAGCCCATTTTGTGACTCATAAAGACCATCAGCAAGATAGCTTTCTTCTTTTTTTTTTTTTTTTTCTGAAAGTCATGGGGCTTGAACTAGGGGACTAAGTAGTGTTGTTCCCTGAGCTCTTTTGCTCAAAGCTAGTGCTCTACTACTTTGAAGCATAGCTTCCCTTCTAGTTTTCTGGTGGTTAACTGAAGATAAAGGTCCCCTAGAGCCGGGTACATATTAAGACTTAGAGGGATTCAATCACTTATTCCAAGGAAATAGCTAGTAGTAAGTGGCAGGGGTAGGATTCGAACTGGAGACTGTAGGAGGACTCCTTGGTGGCTAGAAGTCTTGCTGAAAAGCCGACCTTACCATGTGCACAGTTGAGTTTAGAGTAGGGCTGCGAATGTCACCATGGAGAACCAGCCACAGAGCAGGTGGCTGTGGCTCTGGGAAGGAACGGATTCCCCAGTGCCTCTCAGTGCAGCAACACCTGAGCAGGCAGGGCTGTCTCTCACCCACGGCTCCCTGCAAGGGAGCAGCAGGGCGGCACACTTAGCGCACCTTTCTCCCTCCTAGGATCCTCTCCATGCAGTCCTTTGCTGCTGTGTTTCTCAGCGAGGTAGCCGGAGGGGAGTTCTGATATTCAGCAGGCAAATGAATTTGTTTAAAGCTGACAAGTGTCCTTCATGCTTCAGAAGAGTCGGGGTGCTCCCAGCCTGTTCTGGAGACCCCAGTGGGAAAATCGGTGGCCCTGATGTTTCTCCAGCTGCCTGCCACGCCCCGTGGGTGTGGCAGTCTGTCCATCCCATTGCATGCCCATGGCTTGTGTCATGCCCTAATCTCCCCACAGGGAGCCCCCGTTCCTAAGGCAATGTCTTTATTTGGAGCAGGACTGCTGCTCTTTGTGCAGAACGCTGTGTATTGCCACATGGTGCCACATGGTGCCCTGACTGACAGCCCCGGGACAGCCTGTGACAGAGGACACACCACACACACACAGAGTGAGCAAGTGTGTGTGTGGGGGGGGATCTAAGACCCCAGGACTAAGCCCAGCATCACATGTTTCCTACCTGATTCGCCCCTGAGTTTCTAGGTTCGGCTCAAAACTTCCTTTTATTTTTTATATATTTTTTTGTTTTTGTTTTTGTTTTTTTGCCAGTCATGGTGCCTGCTACCACTTGAGCCACAGCACTACTTCCAGCTTTTTCTGCGTATGTGGTGCTGAGGAATCGAACCCAGGGCCTCATGCATGCAAGGCAAGCACTCTATCACTGAGCCACCTTCCCAGACCCTATTTTTTATATTTTTATTCTTGATCCTGGGGCTTGCACTCCAGGGCTGGGTGCTGTCCCTGAGCTCTTTTGCTCAAGGCTAGTGTTCTACCACTTTGAGGCATAGCTCCCCTTCTAGTTTTCTGGTGGTTAACTAAAGATAAAATTCTCATAGACTTTCCTGCCTGGGCTGGCTTTGAACTGCAATCCTCAGATCTCAGCCTCCAGAGTAGCTAGGGCCTGGCCTGAAACTTCTTTCTTGAATCCACTCACATCCCTCATCTGTGGGGCAGGGACCAAAGTCCTGAGGTTCGCCGGGCGCTGGTGGCTCACGCCTGTAATCCTAGCTACTCAGGAGGCTGAGATCTGAGGATCACGATTCAAAGCCAGCCCAGGCAGGAAAGTCCATGAGACTCTTATCTCCAATAAACCACTAGAAAACCAGAAGTGGCGCTGTGGCTCAAGTGGTAGAGCGCTTGCCTTGAGCTGAAGAGATGAGGGACAGTGCCCAGGCCCAGAGTTCAACCCCATGACCGACAAAGCAAAACAAAACAGAGTCCTGAGGTTCACTCTGTGAGGCTCCTGGGGGTGAGGGAGGGGTAGAACACAAGGAAGGGGGTATCCAAGCCCCCAAACCCCAACTTGCTAACTACGATGGGGCTCCATCTATGAGCCCACAGGGATGAGGGTGGCAGGGACGGCGGAGGAGGCAGGGAGCACACACCCATTCCTGTCCATCAGAGATTAACACGGCGGAGTCAGCAGGAGCCGGAGCTGACCGGACCCTGTGCTGTCCCCTCTCTGCTGGTTACTTGCAAGGGGGAAAATTCAACTATCCAGCGGAAAGCCACCTCACCCCTCACCAGGTACCAAAATGACCAACTTCTCCAGTGGACAGACATGACGTGCTTCAGGGAGGGATACTGTGAAAAGTACACAACTTCACTATCAGAACATTCCAGCTGACACTGACCAAGAGGAGACATAGACCACACCCAAACCATGCTCATCTTATAAAAATAACTGCTCTGAGCCAGGCACTGGTGACTCATGCCTGCAATCCTAGCTACTCAGGAGGCTGAGATAATGTGAGAGTTAAGGTTTGAAGCCAGCCCCCCATCAGGAAAGTCTGGGAGATTCTTATCTCCAGTTAATCAGCAAAACATCAGAAGTGGTGCTATGGCTCAAGTGGTAAAGTGCCAGCCTTCAGTGAAAAAGCTAAGAGACAGAGACCAGGCTCTGAGTTTAAATCAAGCCGTTACATAAAACACCCAAAGGGAGAGGAAGATGAAAGAAGAGATGGGATGAAGAACTGGCACAGGCAGAGAGAGAGAAAGACAGAGACAGAGGCAGAGACAGAGAAAGCCGGCATATGCTAAACACTCAAGTGTGGTTTAGCCCAGTGCTGGAGTACTGGGTAGCTCACACCTGTAATCCTAGCTATTCAGGAGGCTGAGATCTGAGGATCAAGGTTCAAAGCCAGCCTCTGGAAGGAAAGTCTGTGAGACTCATCTCCAATGACCCAGTACAAAGCCAGAAGTGACAGAGTGCTAGCCTTGAGCAAAAGAGCTCAGGGACAGCACCCAAGTCCTGAGTTCAAGTCCCAGCACTGCCGGGCATGAAAAAAAAAATGACCTTTGGAAAGAAACCACGCAAGTACAGTGGAACATACATAAATGCATACAGCATGGGCTCCAGGAGCTGTCAGCACAGGGACAGGCCCCTGGGACACCGCCTGGGCCAGTGTCTCCTCCCCCAGGTCCTGGCCACCAAGCCTAAATCATAGATTGCCTTTCAAAGATACCCTATGCATGCATGCATAGGTTTATGCAGATGTATTCATGGAGGCATTTTAATAATGAACTTGATTGTTCTTTTGGGGCCGACTCCATTGCAGAGTAAAATAGGTTCCTTGTAGAGAGTTGGGCGGATGCAGGGTTAGGGAGTGGAAAGCTTAGACCAAAAGCTCAGGGTTAAGGGCCAGCCCTGCCAGTGCCTTCCACCCAGGCTTGGGCTCGAATAAGGAAACCGCTGTTGGAATGACTGGGTAGAAAGCGGCTTTGTGCCCCTGCACCGTGCACGGTCCATCTGCCCCTCCCGTGCCGCCATGACATTTACAATAATGCCAATTACCAGTCATGCAGAGAGCTTACCTCGCTCCCCTATCTCTCCCCAACTCTCCAGCCTAAGGAAGTGGGAAGCTTCCACACAGGCACCTCCTTGCCCAGAGGAGACTCCCCCCACACACTTCCCTCCTTTGTCTGCCAGGTGGGGATCCCCCAGCGGAGGCGGCCGGCAGCTGTAGTGACTCACAGGCCACGCTCAGCTTGCTGGGGCAGGGGGTTGGGGGACAGGCTTCATCTGGGCCATGGAGACCACGTTGAAAGCACTGCCATTGGATGGAGGCAGAGTCTGGACTCCTAGCCCGGCTGGGCAGCTGTGTGGCTTGGGGCAAATTCCTGAACCTCTCGGTGTCTCACCTGCCACATCTGGAATATGGAGGGGAATACCAGGCTTACAGTTAACTGTTTTCTCAACCTGGAAGTAGTGGGAGGAACGCAGTCTGGGTTTGATTTTTTTTTTTTTTGGACTACTTCTTCTTTTGGCTCTTGTCCTGGGGTTTGAACTCAGGGCCTAGGCACTGTCCCTGAGCTTTTTTTTTTTGCTCAAGGCTGGTGCTCTACCACTTGAGCTCTACACTTCTGGATTTTTGGTGGTAAACTGGAGGTAAGAGTCTCACAGAAAGCCAGGTACTTGGTGGCTCACACCTGTACTCCTAGCTACTCAGGAGGCTGAGATCTGAGGATCATGGCTCCAAGCCAGCCCGGGCAGGAAAATCTGTGAGCCTGCTATTGCCAATTAACTACCAGAAGACTAGAAGTGGCACTATGGCTCAAATAGTAGAGCACTTGCCTTGAGCTGAAGAAAGTCTCACAGTTTCCTGCAGGGGCTGGCTTTGAACCACAATCCTCAGATCTCAGCCTTCTCACTAGCTAGGATTACAGGCGTGAGCCACAGGCCCTCGGCAATTCTCTTTCTTTCTTTCAAATTATTTCACTTGGGGAGGATTGAAGCCCCACATTGTGAGCACTGGGAGCTCTTCCAGTGCTTCCCAGTTCTTCCACTCCGGCTTCCTTGTCTCTTACAGCTCACAGGCCGTTGCTCAAGCTGTACCCTCTGACCCTCTTCCCAGGCTCCTCGGGGCAGAAATCTTTCTCATATTTCAGGATTTGGAGGCGAAGTCTCCAGGGATCTCCCCAAACACACCTCCGCCCTCAGTCTAAATAAACGCTTCCTCCCCAGGATCTGGCGCCGCTGCCTCTGGATGGCACAATGTTCTGAAGCTATTCCTGTGACCCAAGGGTTCCTCCCACCCCCACCCAGTCTGCAGCTGACAGGGGTCACTAGCCCTAAAAGTGACATCCACAGTCCCCCTGGCCTTCCCAACAGAGCCCTCCTCCCACCAGGCCCCAGTTTCTGGGAAAAGTCATTCCAGCCTTGGCTGCAGGGTCAGGGCTCCCAGAATCTAAGCCAATTAACTCCTGGAGCTGTCCTTGTGTCCTGATTGGTCGGGGAAGACAGCAGTACCCAGTCTGCCCAATCTGACTGGGAAGGAAGGTGTTACATATCCAGTTTAAGGAAATGGTCTTTCCTTGCTGAGGAAGAGACAAGGCCCCTGGTTGCCCAGGTGTTCCTGGAAGCCATCTTGCCACCAAGAGGGTGCCACCTCGGGCCAAAGCCAAAGAGAAGGGAGACAGAGTAGAGGACAGAACATTCCAGAGGCTTTTCACCTCATTGAACCATGGAGACTATCAATCCCAAACCAGGGATGCCTTAGGACTCCCTGTTGCATGAAACAAATCTCCACGGGCTGGGAAGGTGGCTCAGTGGTAGAGCACTTGCCTTGCATGCATGAGGCCCTGGGTTCGATTCCTCAGCACCACATAAGCAGAAAAAGCTACAAGTGGTGCTGTGGCTCAAGTGGTAGAGCACTAGCCTTGAGCTGAAGAGCTGAGGGACAGCGCCCAGGCCCAGAGTTCAGGCCCCATGACCGGACCCCCCCAAAAAAAAAAAAACAAAAGCAAAAAACACAAATCTCCACCCAGTACTGGTGGCTCACACCTGTAAATCCTAGCTACTCAGGAGGCTGAGATCTGAGGGTCATTGATAGCAAATTACGATTAATTAGACTTTGCCAGATAACAAAGAAAGGTTTATTGCCTGGAAAGGGGGCCGGCAAGATTCCTTCTCACAGGGAGGAATGAGAAGAAGCACGGGCTATGGTCTGGGGTGATCTATATAACCTAGGAGGTTTAGGAGGGGCTAGAAGGGGCTAGGAGGCAGAGACCCTGGTGTGGACCTGTGGGTCAGGGGCTTCATCATGGCAGACTAGGATTTATGGCTGCTGTCCAAGTAGTAGATAAGGGTCCTGCAGCTGCCAAGACCTGAAGGACACTCTAAGGGGCTCTTGTTCCCTTCTAGGGTGGTAGCTGCCCCAGAAAAGTGCCATCCCAAGGTAAAGGGGGTTGGAGGCTGATTATTTACTGCCTTTACTACATGGGCCTAGTGTTGCCTAGGAAGGGAGCATGCTCAGCTATGGAGAAGGGACTAAGCTATGGGAAGGGGCTCATTTCCCTAACAGTCATGGTTCAAAGGCAGGCCAGGCAGAAAGTCCATAAGACTCTCTTCTCTTTTTTTTTTTTTTTTGTCAGCCATGGGGCCTGAACTCTGGGCCTGGGTGCTGTCCCTCAATTCTTCAGCTCTAGGCTAGCGCTCTACCACTTGAGCCACAGCACCACTTCCAGCTTTTTCTGCTTATGTGGTGCTGAGGAATCGAACCCAGGGCCTCAGGCATGCAAGGCAAGCGCTCTACCGCTGAGCCACCTTCCCAGCCCGATGTCCACTTCTTTTTTTTTTTTTTTTTGTCGGTCGTGGGGCTTGAACTCTGGGCCTGGGCGCTGTCCCTCAGCTCTTTAGTTCAAGGTGAGCGCTCTACCACTTGAGCTACAGCGCCACTTCTGGTTTTCTGGTGGTTTATTGGAGATAGACGGTCTCTCCTGCCCGGGCTGGCTTTGAACCGCGATCCTCAGATCTCAGCCTCCTGAGTAGCTAGGATTACAGGCGTGAGCCACCAGCGCCCGGCTCAATGTCCACTTCTTGACTGATCACCATGCAATAACTTTTTCTTATTTTGGTCGGTCCTGGGACTTGATCAGATCTCAGCCTCCTGAGTAGCTAGGATTACATGAGTTGCCAGGCCCCAGCAAATGTTGAGTGTTTAAGTATGCAGCAAATCTTCAACCCATAGACTTGTCTTGGGCCGGCTTCCCTGGGGCTCTGGTCCGGCTGTGCCGCACTGCTCCCTGGCTCTCTTTGCCTCCCACCCTCGGGCATCCAAGGAGAGACCGGGGGCCCCCAGCCCAGATGACCAGCCACAAGTATGCAAGTGTGTGTGGGTGCACAGAAAGCCCCATCCTTCCTGCAGGTGACAGGCAGGGATTTCCAGCTGTCCCTCCTCGGCAGTGTGTGACCCGTGGGTGGGGAAGCCCTGGCCTGTGACTCAGGACCCAGCCAGCCTCCAAGGAAGAGAGGTGCATTGGGGGCCCCCCTCGCCTTTCCGGCCTCCTCCCATCTCTCCTCTCTTCCGGTTCTCTACTCCACTCAGCAGCCTGTGCGCCACGCCCAGGCCCCATGGGACTTGCTGGAGTGGCAGGTGTTTGCAGCTGTCTTCTGGAAACCCTGGTTCTCAGCTCCTCACACCACACAGCCAGGGAGGGTGAGGAGCAAGGGGCGCCTTGTGTACCCCCATTCCTGAAGAGGGACAGAGCCAGACTGGTTCAAGGTAAACTCAGAAGCCAGAGGGCCTGAATTAGGATCTCTAGGAAAGTACTTGTTTAATTAATTTCAAGATGGGTGTTAGTGAGAAGGTAAACTACAACACCCACTCCGGAAGGAGGTTTGGAGATTCTTCAAAAAAAAAAAAAAATAGTAAAGCTAGCCAGTGACAGTGGCTGACGCCTGTAATCCTAGCTACTCAGGAGGCTGAGATCTGAGGATCTTGGTTCAAAGCCAGCCCGGGCAGCAAACCACCAAAAAACTGGAAGTGGCACTGTGGTTTGAGCTGAAGAGCTCAGTGACAGCACCCAGGCCCAGAGTTCAAGCCCCACGATCGGCCAAAAAAGAAAAAAACATGAATTCCAGGGCTGGGAATGTGGCTTAGTGGTAGAGTGCTTGCCTAGCATGCACGAAGCCCCGGTACTTAGTACCACATACACAGAAAAAGCTGGAAGTGGTGCTGTGGCTCAAGTGGTAGAGTGCTAGTCTTGAGCAAAAGAAGCTCAGGGACAATGCCCAGGCCCTGAGTTCAAGCCCCAGGAACGTCAAAAAAAAAAAAAATTCCAGGAAATGGAAACATGTTTTTGTTGTTGCTGGTAGTGGTAGTACTTGTTTTTCCTTTTTTTTAAATTTTTATTTCTTTTTGGGGGAAAGGAGGGGTAAAGAAAGGGAGGGAGGAAGGGGGAACAAATGCAATCATGCTATACACTATGAGGGAAATGGCCCATGTAACTTGTGGGCAGGGACAGGAGGGAAAAACTGGGGGAAAGCGAAGGCAGAGGTGACATTGTCCAAAAAAAAAAAGAAAGAAATATACCCATGACTTGACTTATAAAATGGTAACCCCCCTATATAACATCTTAATTGTAGCAATCAAAGTATATACCATTTTTTTTGGTTGGTCATAGGACTTGAACTCTAGGCCTGGGCGCTGTCCCCCAGCTCTTTAGCTCAAGGCTAGCGCTCTACCACTTGAGCCACAGCAACACTTCCAGTTTTCTGGTGGTTAATTGGAGATAAGAGTCTTTCAGACTATTCTCGACCGGCTGGCTTTGAACTGTGATCCTTATATCTCAGCCTCCTGAGTAGCTAGGATTATAGGTACTGGTGTCCGGCTTATATATCAATTTTTGTAAAAGAAATTCAAGATAGGGGGTCAATGATATAGTCTAGGCTGGCCTTAAATCGCTGTCCTCTAGCTTCTGTCCCTGAAGTGCTGGGAATATAAGTGAATACCACCAGTCCAGCCCCTATGCATTTTTTTTTGTCAGTTTTAGGGCTTGAACTCTGGCCCTGGGCGCTGTCCCTCAGCTCTTCAGCTCAAGGCTAGCACTCTACCACTTGAGCCACAGTGCCACTTCTGGCGTATGTGGTACTAAAGAATTGAACCTGGGGCTTCATGCATGCAAGACAAACAATCTATCACTAGGCCACATTCCCAGCCCTGAAGATCACAATTTGAAGCCAGCTCAGGCAGATGCGTCCATGAGACTCTGATCTCCAATTAACTGTCAGAAAAAAAAAAAAAAAAAAAGGTCGAAGTAGAAGTGTGACTCAAATAGTAGAACACTAGCTTTGAGCAATAAAGCTCAGGGACAGCACCCAGGCCCTTAGCTCAAGCTCCAGGACAGGTGCATGCCCGCGCATATGTGCACAGGAGTGTGCGCATGCGCGCGCGCGCGCGCGCGCGCACACACACACACACACATCCCTGAAGGCCTGTCATGTGCCTGGTACTGGGGACTGGCAGTGAACAAGATGCAGATAGCAGCTGGCCCCAAAGAAAGGGGTGGAGTCTGGGGACCAGCTAGAAAATAGCACTGTCAGTGAAGTCTATTATTTCACCCGAGGAAGGGGAAACTGAGGCCTGAGGAGCGGAGAGTTACCCAAGGTCTTTCAACCTGAATATAATAAGAGCTAAGCTATCAGACCACTTTCTATGCACCACACACAGGGCTCTTTGGTTGTGAGCTTCAATTCATGGTTGAGGAATGGAGCACAGAGAGGTTAAGTAACTTGTTTGAAGTCACACAGCTAGAACATGGGAATGCCAGCACCAGCCACACCCCTTCCTCTAGCTGGACTCTAAAACCCAGGCTCCTCTGAGCAGCTGGGCTGCCACAGACAGGAGACCCAGAGAGGACAACAGCAACGCCCAGCCCACAGTCATCTCCTCATATAAGGTTAAGGTGAGCTCCTGGAAGAAGGTTCTAGTGCACCCCATTGCTGTTGCAGCCAGGTACTCGGGCTCCACTCCCTCATCCCAGCCTTGAGGCTGTTTTCTGTTTAGTAGGTGAAGGGTCAATTACTGCCCACACTCCCAGGACAGAGAAACTACCCAGAAGTGTCAGGCCAGGCCGAGCACTTAGAACAAGGCATAGCTCGGCTGGGAATGCGGCTCAGTGGTAGAGTGCTTGCCTAGCATGCACGAAGCCCTGGGTTCCATTCCTCCGTGCCCATACACAGAAAAAGCCAGAAGTGGTGCTGTGGCTCAACTGGTAGAGCGCTAGTCTTGAACAAAAGCAGCTCAGGGACAGTGCCCAGGCCTTGAGTTCAAGCCCCAGGACTGGCAGAAAAAAAAAAAAAAGTTCAGCCGGGCGCTGGTGGCTCACGCCTGTAATCCTAGCTACACAGGAGACTGAGATCTGAGGATCGCGGTTCAAAGCCAGCCCGGGCAGGAGAGACCGTGAGACTCCTATCTCCAATAAACCACCAGAAAACCAGAAGTGGCGCTGTAGCTCAAGTGGTAGAGCGCTCGCCTTGAGCTGAAGAGCTGAGGGACAGCGCCCAGGCCCAGAGTTCAAGCCCCACGACCGACAAAAAAAAAAAAAAAAAAAAAAAAAAAGTTCAAGGCATAGTACATCAAAGCCCCACATCAAAGCAGGACTTGAACTCAAACCTGCCGGGACTCCAGGGTGGAGAAGAGGAATGCACCCTGGGCAGGGGGCGGGGCCAGAGCGGAGAGAGAGCCTGGGCACCAGGGGCTTCAGCAGCATTGAGTCTGCGCTTGTAGGGCAGGGCGGATGCCATTGCCTTTCCGAAGTGAGCTCCAAGTGACAGGAAATCGCGCCCCAACCCGGACACTTGGAGTGAGTGGCGGGGACCGAGAGTTGGATGGGTAGCCATGGCAGCTGGCGGGGAAGGGACGGTCAGGCCCTGAGTCGTGGCTCTTTGGCAGTGGGGACTCTGGTTTGGGACCAGGCAGCTGGGGATGGAGGTGGGTTCAATATACAGGTTCCTTTTTTTTTTTTTTTTTGGTCCGTCATGAGGCTTGAACTCTGGGCCTGGGCGCTGTCCCTCAGCTCTTCAGCTCAAGGTGAGTGCCCTACCACTTGAGCCACAGCACCACTTCCAGTTTTCTGGTGGCTCATTGGAGATCAGAGTCTCACAGAGGGGGCTGGGAAGGTGGCTCAGTGGTAGAGTGCTTGCCTCGCATGCATAAGGCCCTGGGTTCGATTCCTCAGCACCACATAAGTAGAAAAATCTGGAAGTGGCGTTGTGGCTCAAGTGGTAGAGCGCTAGCCTTGAGCTGAAGAGCTGAGGGACAGCGGCCAGGCCCAGAGTTCAGGTCCCATGACCGACCAAAAAAAAGTTTCACCGACTTTCCTGCCCAGGCTGGCTTTGAACTGTGATCCTCAGATCTCAACCTCCAGAGTAGCTAGGATTACAGGTGTGATCCACCAGCACCTGGCTAATAATATAGGGGTTCTTTTTATTAATTTTAATTTTTTTTATTGTGAAAATACTGTACAGAGGGGTTACAATTACATGGGCAAGATAGTGAGTACATTTCTTATCAAGCATTGTAGCCTCCTCCTTTGTTTACCCTTCCCATCCCTTCCCTCCTCCCTCCCCCCCACCCAATCCTCCCGCCCCAAGTTGTAAAGTTCGTTTTCGACTTGACAGCTTGTACTTCTCATTGTTGCAACAGGTCCACCTGTATCCTTAATTAAACGACTTGTATTTCCCAATATACGGGTTCTTGAGGGGGACATGGAGGTTGGGGCAGATGACAGCGTCTGGCTGAGATGCTGCTGCTGTTACGAGAAGGGCTGCTTCTAGAAGTCCACGTCACCCACTGGCTGGGGGCCTGCAGATGCCAGCGAGAGCGTGGGCTGAGGGCCCCTCCTCCCTTCGCCCCAGAACCTCATGACTAATTTGTTCCCTCCGTCTTCTCCCAGGGAACCTGATCTCTGGCCCCAACTGTGGGCTGGTCACCTCCCATCAGGTGGTGGCAGGGGGGCGCGGGGAGACTGCCACCTCTCACTCCAGCAGCCCCCCTCCTCAGTCTCTGATCTCCCACCCCAGGCCCCAAGCCTGGAACATCCCGGCGTGGGTTCCAGGCAGCCCGGCTCTCCCCCCTGGTGAATGGAGCCATTGTGAGCGCGGCCTGGGTGCGGCAGGCGCTGGGCCAGCACATGTGGCCTGTCCAGAGGCCAGAACACCATTCCTGGCTCTGGCTGAGCAGGAGGAGGGAGGCAGCCTGGGGGGGACTCGTGGGGGGCTCCGGAGGTGGCAGGAGGCTCCAGAACCAGAAGCCGGTAACCAACCCTGGATCGGCTGCACCAGACCCTGACTGGCCCGGGTTTGATTCCTCAGCACCACATAAACAGAAAAAGCTGGAAGCGTCTCACTTGAGCTGTGGCTTAAGTGGTAGAGCGCTAGCCTTGAGCTGAAGAGCTGAGGGGCAGCACCCAGGCCCAGAGTTCAAGTCCCATGACCGACCAACAAAAAAGAAAAGAAAAAGGACGCTCCTAAGGACAATTGCTCAACCTGAAAAAGTGAGTCATGAGCAGCGGAATCCCAGGCACCGTGAAGACCATTTGACTTGGGTGTGTGTACTCACACCAGGTGGAAAAACACCTCTTTTTTATGCCTCTGGAATCAGCTGGGAAGCCCAGGGAGCTGGGCAGCCATGCCTGGTCACCTGCAAGATTTCCTCCTCTGGGGATTCCAAGTAGCGGAAGGAATAACTGGCCTATGGGGGACAAGGCGTTTCTGGGCCACTTAAGTCCTAGTGCCATTAGTGAAAGGACCCAGGTGTGTGTCAGCCATGGAGACTGCGCAAAGAGGACCTCAGTGAAATGACGATGAAGTCACTGCTCTGCCAACGTCACAGGGTCTTCCTGAGGCTCAAATGGGACAAGATATAGAAAGCAAACCTGAGGCTGGGTGCAGTGGTACAACCCTGTAATCCCAGCACTTGGGAAGAAGAGGCAGGAGGTTTAAGAGTTCAAGGCTAGTTTGGGCTGAATATCCAGATCCTGCCTCATAATAGATCATCTTATTAAGTTATTATTATTATCCTTATTAACAGCTAATAGATCATCTTTATGACAGCTAAGAAGTAATTACTGTTCTGAGTTTTCCTTATATATTAATTTCTACAATGAAAGCCATGTTTTGTTTTGGTTTGGTTTTTTCGGGGGTTGGTTGGGTGTAGGGCTTGAACTCAGGGCCTGGGTGCTGTCCCTGAGCTTATTTGCTCAAGGCAAATTATTTGCTCTACCAGTGTGAGCCACAGCACCACTTCCTGTTTTTTGAGTGGTTAATTAGTGATAGGAGTCTCACAGGGACTTTTCTGGCCTGGTTGTCTTTGAATTGTGATCCTCAGATCTCAGCCTCTTGAGTAGCTACAATTGCACATGTGAGCCACCAGCGCTCGGCTCCCTGAGCTTCTTGTGCTCGAGGCTAGTACTCTACCACTTGAGTCATAATGCCACTTCCGATTTTTCTGTTTAGGGGTACTGAGGAATCGAACCCAGGGCTTCATTCATGCTAGGCAAACACTCTACCACTCAGCCACATTCCCAGCCCCACAGTGTTTAGAGATAAAAGACACAAATAGATTGTATTGCTAGCCTAAGGCTAAGCAACTAGAAATAGGTAGAACTGGGCCTTGAGAACCTGAGCCCACCACACACCAGAATGGCACCTATGTGTGCAGTGTAAATAAATGAGTTCTGAGTGAGTGAATGAATGATCAAACAAGGGTCTGATGGAATGGGATTTGAAATTCACACTCCCCAAACTTTTTTTTTTCAGCTGTGTGGCTTGAACTCTGGGCCTGGGCGCTGTGCCTCAGCTCTTCAGCTCAAGGTGAGCTCTCTACCACTTGAGCCACAGCGCCACTTCTGTTTTTCTGGTGGTTTATTGGAGATAAGAGTCTCACAGACTTTCCTGCCATGACTGGCTTTCAACTTCAATCCTCAGATCTCAGCCTCCTGAGTAGCTAGGATTATAGGCATAAGCCTGGTGCCCGGCCATACTCCCAAAACTTTTGCTTTGAGAACATGGACTGAATCTACAAGCACAAAGCCTTCATTTTTGCCTGACACAGTGGCACACACTTGTAATCCCAGCACTTGGGAGATAGAGGCAGTTTTGTTCCTCAGAAACAAAGATAAAAACCAAACAGAGGGGCTGGGAAGGCGGCTCAGTGGTACAGTGCTTGCCTTGCATGCATGAAGCTTCATGGGTTCAATTCCTCAGCACCACATAAGCAGGAAAAGCCAGACATGGTAGAGCGCTCGCCTTGAGCTGAAGAGCTGAGGGACAGCGCCCAGGCCCAGAGTTCAAGCTCCACGACTCACAAAAAAAACAGAAACGGCTGGAAATGTGGCTTAGTGGTAGAGTTCTGAGTTTGACTCCTCAGTACCACATAAACAGAAAAAGCCAGAAGTGGACCTGTGGCTCAGGTGATAGAGTGCTAGCAATAGAAGCTCAGGGACAGTGCCCAGGTTTAAGGTTAAGCCCCCAAACAGGCCCCCTCCCCCCAAAAAATTGTGGGCTGGGAAGGTGGCTCAGTGGTAGAGCGCTTGCCTTGCATGCCAGAGGCCCTGGGTTCGATTCCTAAGCACCACATAAGAAAAAAGAAAAAAGCCGGAAGTGGCGCTGTGGTAGAGTGCTAGCCTTGAGCTGAAGAGCTGAGGGACAGCGCCCAGGCCCAGAGTTCAGGCCTCATGACCGGACCCAAAAAAAAAAAAAAATTGCAAATGAAAGAACAATTTGGGTGCCGGTGGCTCACACCTGTAATCCTAGCTACTCAGGAGGCTGAGATCTGAGGATCATGGTTCAAAGCCAGCCCGGGCAGAAAAGACCGTGAGACTCTTATTTCCAATAAACCACCAGAAAACCGAAGTGGTATTGTAGCTCAAATGGTAGAGCGCTCGCCTTGAGCTGAAGAGCTGAGGGACAGTGCCCAGGCCCAGAGTTCAGGCCCCATGACCAAAAAAAAAAAAAAAAAGGAACAAGCCTAGATCTGAAACTTCACCCTTCGTTTCCTCCCCAAGTCATATTTTTTTGTCCCTCCCTCTTCCCCCTCCCCTTTCCCTCTCTCTGTCCCTCCCTCTTCTGGTCACTCTCCCTCCCTCCCTCTTGTACCCCATTTTTCCCCCTCCCTCTCTCTCCCTCTCCATTTCTTTCTCTCCTCTGGGCTTGGGCACTGTCCTTGAGTTTCTTTTGCTCAAGGCTAATGCTCTACTACTTGAGCCACAGCTCTACTTCTGTCTTTTTTAGTAGTTTACTGCAGATGGGAGTCTCATAGACTATTCTGTCCAGGCTGGCTTTAAACTGCAATCCTCAGATCTCAGCATCCTGAGAAGCTGGGATTACAGATGTGAGCACTAGCACTCAGATCCTTTCTCTGTCTTTTGGACAGTCTCTAGGCAGCTCCTGACAGTCGCAGCAGAAACTTGAGCTGATGTCAGCCTGCAGAAGATGGCAGCCATGGTCTCTCGGGATGCCGGCTGGCCGAGGCTCACTGAGGCCCTGATACTTGGCACTTTGGGGAACAGATTGGCCCATCTTGTGCGGAGACTTCATGGTTCATCTTCTGGACCCGTGCAACCTTGCTTGTGGGATGACTCATGCTGTAAGCCTGAAACAAGCGCACGTGTTATTATTGGGTCTTGTGTCTGTGTAGGTTGGAGGCGGGCTGGGTGATGTACTCACAGGGATTTGGGGGGCTACAGTCAAGGGGCCTGGTGCAACCTAGAAGCTTCCTTGCTTCTAGTCTGGCACTTTGCTTTGGTTGTCCACTGGAACTCAGCTGGGGCAGTTGGCTGGAACCGTGACCCACGGCGGCTGGCTTCCAAGAAGGAGTATCCAAGGAAACAGGAAGTGGAACTTTCCTTTTCTTTTCTTTTCTTTCCTTCCTTCCTTCCTTCCTTCCTTCCTTCCCTCTTTCTCTCTCTCTCTCTTTTTTGCCAGTTCTGAGCACTGTCCCTGAGCTTCTTTTGTTCAAGGCTGGCACTATACCACTTGAACTTCCTGGTTTTTTTTTGGGGGGGGGAGGTCCAGTCGTGGGGCCTGAACTCTGGGCCTGGGCGCTGTCCCTCAGCTCTTCAGCTCAAGGCTAGTGCTCTACCACTTGAGCCACAGTGCCACTTCTGGCTTTTTTTTCTTTTTGCTTATGTGGTGCTGAGGAATTGAACTCAGGGCCTCATGCATGCAAGACAAGCGCTCTACCACTGAGCCACCTTCCCAGCCCTGTTTGTTTTATTTTTACCTGTTCTGGGGCTTGAACTCAAGGTCTGCACACTATCTCTGAGCTTCTTTTGCTCAGGGCTAGCTTTTTCAGTAGTTAATTGGAGTTTCACAGCTGGGTACTGGTAGCTCAGGTCTGTAATCCTAGCTACTCCGGAAGCTGAGATCTGAGGATCTCAGTTCAAAGCCAACCCAGGCAGGAAAGCTCCTGAGACTCTTATCTCCACTTAACCTCTAGAAACCAGAAGTAGCTCTGTGTCTCAACAAAGCAATAGCCTGGAGCAGAAAAAGCTCACGGATAGGGTCTAGTCCCTGAGGTCAAGCCCTAGGGCAAATAAAAAAAGCTGGAAGTGGAGCTGTGGCTCAAGTAGAGACAGCACCCAGGCCCTGAGTTCAAGTGTCAGAACCTGTGCACACACATGCCCACATGCACATGCGTGCACACATATGTGCACACGTGCAGGAGCCCCCAACCCCCTGGTCTTCTCTCGTTTTCCCCTGGGTGGCCAGCCTCTCTCTGACCGTCAACCCACTCCCATTTCTCTCCTCTCTCCTTCCAGATTTCACATGTAATGACATTCTCTGCCCCCTCTTTTCCCAGTGCAAGACAGCCACATGGAGAGCCCTTCCCACGGTGATAGTGTCCATTAGTCTCCTCCTTCCTTCGAGAAGAACCCTGTGAGCCCGCGGGGGCCTCCTCAGGCAGGAATTTGCAGCTGGAATGTTTCTCTGCACACTGTCAGGGCAAGAAGCCTCACAGCCTTCGCTCAGCACATTCCTAGGGAAGCAGTTTATTATTATTATTATTATTATTTTGGTTGACCATGGGGCTTGAGCTTTTGGCCTGGGCACTGTCCCTCAGCTCAAGGCTAGTGCTCTACCACGTGAGCCACAGAGCCACTTCCAGTTTTCTGGTGGCTTATTGGAGATAAGGGTCTTATGGATTTTCCTTGCCCAGGCTGGCTTTGAACTGGGATCCTCAGATCTCAGCCTGCTCAGTAGCTAGGATTATAGGCATGAGCCACCGATGCCTGGCTTATTATTATCTTTAAACCTAATTTTACTGCTATTATTATGGTGTTGTACAAAGAGGTTACCATTTCATAAGTCAGATAATGGGTCCTTATTTTTGGTCGGTCGTGGGTCTTGAACTCTGGGCCTGGGCACTGTCCCTCAGCTCTTCAGCTCAAGGCTAGTGCTCGACCACTTGAGCCACAGTGCCACTTCCAGTTTTCTGGATATAAAAGTCTCAAGACTTTCCTGCCTGGCTTTGAACCACAATCCTCAGCTCTCAGCCTCCTGAGGAGCTGAGATTACAGGCGTGAGCCAACAGTGCCCAGCAACATTTTTTCTTTTCTTTTTTTTTTTTTTTTAACAATGCCACTCCTCTGTTTCTTTCCCCCAGTTTCCCCCTCCAATCTCTGCACACGTTTAGCTCATTTTCCACAGTGTCTACTGAATAGCATGATTTCATTGTTTATCCTCCCATCCTCCCTCCTTTTCTCTACCCTCGCCCAAAAGAAAAAAAACAGAAAAAAGAAAACCCCAAAGACAAAACTAAAAACCACCACCATACCAACAATAACAAAAATAAATACCCCATATTTCCATTTCCTGGAATTCATTTCAATAAATAGTATTTTCAATGTTCAGAGGAGTTACATATTTGGGCTCCTTCCTCCCCTACAGATATCCTCCTTTAGTCTGACTGCGAATGCCTGGAATCCTGTATAGGTTTTCGTGTCCAGTTATATTTTAGATCTACCTTCCACACAAACAGAAAACATGCACCATTTGTCTGAACTTGGCTTAACTCATTTAGTATAATTTGTTCTAGGCCCATCCATTTCCCTGCAAATAACATAATCTTATTCTCTAATGGATGAGTAAAATTCCATTGTGAATAGATACCACACTTTTTTTTTTTTTGGTTGGTTGTGGGGCTTGAACACTGGGCCTGAGCGCTGTCCCTCAGCTCTTCAGCTCAAGGCTAGCGCTCTACCACTTAAGCTACAGGGCCACTTCTGGTTTTCTGGTGGTTTACTGGAGATAAGAGTTTCACAGACTTTCCTGCCCAAGCTGGCTTTGAGCTGTGATCCTCAGATCTCAGCCTCCTGAGTAGCTAGGATTACAGGCGTGAGCCACCCGCACCCGGCTTAGTTACCATACTTTATTGATCCACTCATCTATTGTAGGGCATCGGGACTATTTGTATAACTTGGCTATTAGAAGTTATTTCTTTAACTGCTTGTACACATTCTGAAGAGGCAGGGCATGGCTGCCAGAGTTAAGGAAGAAGGCCCTAGCGGCAGCCACCCCCAGTAATACTTCCAGTGGAGAGAGCCTGCTCTAATGCTCTAGGAAGCACTTGCCACTAGAGATGTAGAGAGAGGCCTGTGCTCTGACATGCGCCCAGTGAGACCAGGGCACTGGTGGCAAAGTTAAATTTTATTTGAATACTTTTCTTATAACCTGTCACCAGTGACTCACACCTGTACTCCCAGCTACTCAGGAGGCTGAGATCTGAAGATTACACTTTGAAGCCAGCCCAGGCAGGAAAGTCCATGAGGTATTTATCTCCAAATAATCACCAAAAAGCCAGAAGTGGAGCCATGGGGTCCAGTGGTAGAGTTAGCTAGCCTTGAACACAAAACTCAGGACCATCACCCAGGCCCTGAATTCAAACCCCAAACACTGGCATCACTTTTTTTTTTTTTTTTTGGTTGGTCCAGGGGCCTGATCTCTGGGCCTGGACACTGTCCCTCGGCTCTTCAACTCAAGTCTAGCGCTCTACCACTTGAGCCAGAGTGCCACTTCCGGCTTTTTCTGCTTATGTGGTGCTGATGAATCGAACTCAGGGCCTCATGCATGCAAGGCAAGCGCTCTACCACTGAGCCACCTTCCCGGTCCCCCCCCACACACACACTTTTTTTTTAATTTGGTGGTTTTGGAGACAGCGTCCATACTATATAGCTCAGGTTGACCTCAAACTCTCAAACCTCCTGCCTCCAAAGTCTGGGATAACAGAATGTCCCACCATTCCTGGCTTTGTGAATTTTAATTTTAATTTAGTCATATGAGATTAGAGGCTACATACTTGGCTAACACAATCTCCAAGTCTTTATCCAATAAATGTTAAGTGACTTTTGCTAAAAACCTAGACTAAAGATTGTTGTCTGGCCGGCATCGGTGGTTCATGCCTGTAATTCTAGCTACTCAGGAGGCTGAGATCTGAGGATTATAGTTCAAAGCCAGCCTGGTCAGGAAAGTTTGTGAGATTCTTATCTTCAATAAACCACTCAGAAAAACCCAAAGTGGGGCTGTGCTCAAGTGGTAGAGCACTTGCCTTGAGCTGAAAAGCTGAGGGATAGTGCCCAGGTCCAGAGTTCAAGCCCCATAACTGACAAAAACTAAAAAACAAAAAAGATTGTTGCCTGTCTCTCTCTCTCATGCTACTAACCTGTTTTTCAGTTTGGGAAATGCTTCTGTAGTCCTCACTTGTCAGGTGAGGAGGACTGAATTCTTCAGAGGGAAAGAGAGTTGCTCAGATTCATAAAGAACACACACCAAGTTAGGTGCCCAGTGGAGTCTGGACTCCAGCTTCTTCTCCCGTCCAGCCTAGCTCTGCCGCTCCAGTCTTTTCTTGATTTAGACAAGGTCTCCCCATGCAGCCCCAGGCTGGCCTTGAACTCAGGGTTCTCCTACCTCAGCCTCCCGCGTGCTGGGATTACAGGCCCACACCATTAAGCCTGGCTTCTCCTGGCCTCTTTTCTGCTTTAAGTAAGGTCTGAAGTGTCTTTCTTTGTTTTTGTTTTTGTTTTTTGGGGGGTCCGGTCCTGGGGCCAGAACTCTGGGCCTGGGCGCTGTCCCTCAGCTCTTCAGCTCAAGGCTACCACTTGAGCCACAGTGCCACTTCCGGCTTTTTTCTTTTTGCTTATGTAGTGCTGAGAAATCGAATCCAGGGCCTCATGCATGCAAGGCAAGTGCTCTACCACTGAGCCACCTTCCTAGCCCACAAAGTGACTTTATTTTATTTATTTATTTATTTTTATTTTCTTTTTTGGGGTCCGGTCATGGGCCTGAACTCGGCCTGGGCGCTGTCCCTCAGCTCTTCAGCTCAAGGCTACTGCTCTACCACTTGAGCCATAGTGCCACCTCTAGCTTTTTTTTCTGCTTATGTGGTGCTGAGGAATCGAACCCAGGGCCTCATGCATGCAAGGCAGGCGCTCTACCACTGAGCCAGCCCCTGTGACTTTCTTTTATAAGACAGATGGGAGCCAGTAACGCCAATAGGCGCAGAGGGAAACTGAGGCTCAAAGAGGGAAGAGATTGCTGAAAGAGATATGGGTGGCCATGGCTTGGAGCTAGCTGAGCTGTGTACAGAGTGAGCAATGAGCAGGAAAAAGGTGGGGAAACAGGAGGAAAGGGAAGAATTGAGCCTCAGTAAACAATGAACAAAGAATTGGGGTGGGGTAGAAGAAAAGGGAACTGGCCCAGACCCAGAGAAAAACTAGGATCAGCAAAGCCAGCTAAGCCAAATATGGCTCCAACCTTTGTTGCTCAAGTGGTGGAAAGCGATCTTCAGGGGATATAGGTCTGCTGTCAACCAATGGGAAAACTGGTGTGAATACTCTACCCAATAGGGACAGCCCTGACAAGGTAGTAAATGGAAGAACCAATCAGATCCCATCTTTTGTGACGTTTGGATTTACTATGTGTAAAAATGGTTCATAGCAAGGAGGCTGAGGTTGATCGAAACTTGCGTAACCACTACAGCCACAGACGTGAGCTAGTTCAGAAGAAGATGACTTAAGAGCCCTCAAACAATAATGAGTAATGAGGGACAAAGGATGGCGTTGTGCTTGTGTGGGTAGTAAGCGCTTCATCACAGGAGAAGCAAGACTTCTTGTCTGGGACTAGGGGGGTTGGGAAGGGATCAGAGGAACAGCTGGGCCTGGGAAGCCTTATTTCTTCCCACCTCCATGGCACAGCCCTTTCTGAATTGTCTCCTGTCTGGCCCATCCTTACACCAGGTAGTGACCACTGACAGCTCCCAGCATCAGCTGGCCCAGCAGGTTCTCTACAACTGAATGTCTGAACAGGCTCGTTAGGCTGAGCCTGAGGCAGCCAGGGGTCCTGAGGAGGTCTTCTCAGCTGAGAGGAGGGGGCCAGGGTGGTAGACCTGCAGACCAGACAATGCCAGCGTTTGCTCCCTCCCTCCCTCCCTCCCTCCCTCTCTCCCTCCTTCTCTCCCTCCCTCCCTCCCTCCCTCCTTCTCTCCCTCCCTCCCTCCCTCCCTCCTTCCTTCCTTCCTTCCTTCCTTCCTTCCTTCCTTCCTTCCTTCCTTCCTTTCTCTCAACCCCTTTCTCTCGTTTTTCTAAGTTTCCTCTCCTTGATTGCACAAGAATTCCCAGAGGGTGGTTTGGGTTCTTGTAACTAAAGTGAGGTGTGTATATATGTGGTTTTGGTCCTTGTAACTTGTGTGTGTTCACGTGCGCGTGCACATGTGTGTGTGTGTGTGTGCATGCCATACACTTCTGGGTGTTGGGGAAACGGATTTCATACCATGTGCCTCTTGACCTTTGGCAAGCCAACCGTTCTCTGGTGGCTGCTCTTCTACTAGCCATGATCTATTAGAGAAGAGGCTCTGTGCTGACAGCTGGGTTTCCATCCCATAAGACTCTGCCTCCCTGCAGTGCTGTGCTCATTTGTTGAGTCAGAACCTCTGCAAATGCCTGAGTACCTACTATCTATATGCTACTAGGCCAAAGGAAGAAGCAATGAATAGAGATAAAAACCAACCCAAGCTGGGTGCCTGTGGCTCACGCCTATAATCCTAGCTACATAGAAGGCTGAGATCTGAGGATCAGGGTTTCAAACCAGGCCAAAGCTATGAGATAGTGCCCAGGCCATGAGTTCAAGCCCTAGTACCAGCATCAAGAAGGAGGAGAAGGAAAAGAGGAGGAAGAGGAAGAAACCAATACAATCTTTCATGTGTAACTGGTCTTGGTTTCCCTGTCTGGAAAATGGAGAATTAGGACCCAGACTCCTTGGGGCACCTCTGGTAGAAGTGCCTGTTGTTACTGAATGGCCCTGGGAGCACTTGTTGACTGGCAACCCTGCTTCTGCATTTCAGGCTTCTGGGGAGGGCTGGGCAGGAGACCTGGAACCTGAGAGGCCAGCGGGGTGGGTGGTGATGGCTCCAAGGCTCATGTTGCCAGCTTGCTGGGCCTGCCAGCTGGCCTGGCCCCAGCCCCATTCCAAGTCACTGGGCCTTCCAAACAGCCAGCTTCATTAAGCCTCTGCCTTTTTCAGCTCAACTCTTCCTTCCTGGCCTGGGGCTGAATCACTTGACCTTTGACTCATTGGCCTGGGCCTCCAGCTTGACCTCTAGACAAGATAGGATCCTGGAATACCTAGCAGGGTTAAATATCTGAGGCTGTGGCCTTTCCATTACCTGCCCTCAAGAAAGCTTTTGCTCTCTGGGCCTCCATTTCTCCCTCTGTGAGAAGGGGTTAAGAATAGCATTGTCCAACTGCTGCTATTGTTGTAAGGTGAATCATTCCAGAAGCCACGTTTTGGAATATGAAATATTGGAGTCTTTGGGGCTGGGAAAGTGACTCAGTGGTAGAGTGCTTCCTTGCATGCATGAGGCCCTGGGTTTGATTCCTCAGCACCACATAAGCAGAAAAAGCCCGAAGTGGTGCTGTGGCTCAAGGTGGTGGAAAGCTAGCCTTGAGCTGAAGAGCTGAGGGACAGCGCTTAGGCCCAGAGTTCAGGCCCTACAACCGACCAAAAGGAAAAAAAAAAAAAAAAGAAATATTGGAGTCTTTTTTTGTTGTTGTTGTTTTGGTTGGTCCTGGGGCTTGAACTCTGGGCCTGGGCACTGTCCTTCAGCTCTTCAGCTCAAGGCTAGCATACTACAACTTGAGCTACAACACCACTTCTGGTTTCCTGGTGGTTAATTGGAGATAAGAGTCTCAAAGACTTTCCTGCCCAGGCTGGCTTTGAACCTCAGTCCTCAGATCTCAGCCTCCTGAGTAGCTAGGATGACAGGCGTGAGCCATGGGCGCACGGCTCCTGCCTTAGTCTTCTTAACACTGGGGTCACAGCCACACACTCTGCTGTGTTTGAGAGGGATTTAAAACTCCTGAGGTTATGTGCACAGACACTGATATACTGACTCCTGAGGACTTTGGTCACCTCTGGTTCATAACCAGGAAACTGAGGCATAGGTGAGCTGTGCAGTTTGAACTAGATGCCGGTTCCAAGACCCCAAGCGGGACAACTCCCCTAAGGCCCATTGGTTTGTGTGGGTTCCCAGAAGCCTCTGCTTCTTACCTCACTGGGGCTCCTGCCAACAATCCTAGCTACTCAGAAGGCTCAGATCTGATCATTAGAGTTCAAGGGCAGTCTGGGATGTCAAATCACCAACAAAAAACTGCAATTGGAGGTCTGGCTCAAGTGGTTGAGTACCAGCCTTAAGCAAAAAAAGCTGAGCAAGAGTGTGAGACCTTCTGGATGCCGGTGGCTCACGCCTGTAACCCTAGCTACTCAGGAGGTTGAGATCTGAGGATCGCGGTTCAAAGCCAGCCCAGGCAGGAAAGTTCATGAGACTCTTATCGTCAATAAACCACCAGAAAACTGGAAGTGGTGCTATGGCTCCAGCGCTAGAGAGCTAGCCTGGAGCTGAAGAGCGTCCAGGCCCAGAGTTCAAACTCCACAACCCAGAACAAACAAACAAAAAAAAAAAAAACTTGAGGCCTTGAGTTCAAGCACCAGTACTCTACCCCATTACCTCCCCACCCCAAGAGTAGCATCTTCCCTCACAGATGACAGGATAATGGCTGACTTGCGTTCCTAGCAAGCTCGCAATTTAGGAATTAATAGTACTATTATTACATAAAGCTTCCTAATAAGAGTAGGAGTGGCTGAGGAGGCTCCCAGGAGTCTCAGCTTCTCCTTGGAATGAGGTTCATAAAGATGGTGGAGAGATAAGAAAACCACACAGGCACACCTGCCAGTCGGACAGCGTAGCTTCAGACCTGGAGCAAATCCCTCCCCTACCCCCCTAGAGCAGCAAAGCCTGGAAGCTGGGGCCTCATGCATGCCAGGCAAGCTCTGTTACCACTGAGCTGTGTTCCGCAGCTCATCACTTCCTTTTTAAAAGGGAGGGGAGGGAGCTACCTGTTTTGGGGTGGCCCCCCAAACCACCATAATCACGTTAGAACAAAGTGGGAGGAGCTAATGGTCTAGGGACAGAATTTAGGAAGAGGGATAGAACTTGAGTCTTGTAGTCCCCATGGATTAAACATCTGGAACCTCCCAAACTCAGCATTTTGGTATTATGTCTGTTACTTGTCATTTTTCTTTTTTGGGGGTGATGGCAGGGCGGGGAGGGGTGCCAGTCCTGGGGCTTGAATTCAGGGCCTGGGTATTCTCCCTCAAAGTTGATATTCTACCATTGGAATCACAGCTCCACTTCCTTTTTTTTTTTTTTTGGTGGTTGATTGGAGATAAGAGTCTCACTGACTTTCCTGCCTGGCTTGAACCTTGACCCTCAGATCTCAGCCTCCTGAGTAGCCAGGGTTACTGGCGTGAGCCACGGACACCCAGCCTTAAGTAATTTCTGCTGGGCTTTTCTGATGCTTGAACGCTGACCGACAGGACCTTCTGAGCCCCTTTTGCTCCACTGTAACATGGAGATGATCATTCTTCGCCCATAATTCTCTATGCTCCCGCAGGTGCCAGCAGTGCTGGCTTACTCACTCTCTCCTGCTCCTGGCCCCTGCTCATCATGGCGCTTCGCAGACTTGACTGTGTTGGGGGAGAGGCAGGCACCGACCAACCCAGCCACATAGTGAGTCACTGTGAGCTCTGAAGCCAGTGCTGGCTCTCTCCAGGCCTCTGGGACCCCCAGGGACTACCAGACCCAGGGTCCGAGCCATGGCTGTCAGGACCTTAGTGGGAGGCCACTGGACAGCTCTATTCATCTTCCTATGCTTTACTTGCTGGTTCTATAATACTAATACTTGGGAGACTGAGGCAAAAGAATCAAGAGTTCAAGGCCAGAGGGGTACCTAGGAAGGTATGTTTCAGTCATGCTTGTGGCTCACACCCATAATCTGAGCTACTCAGAAGGCTGAGATCTGAGGATCTATGTTTGAAGGCAGGGCAGGCAGACAAATCCAAGAGACTGTTGTCTCCAGTAAACTGTTGAAAGCCGGAAGTGGAAGTATGGCTCAAGTTGTAGAATGGAATCCTTGAGTGAAAAAGCTAAGGGAGAATTCTAAGCACTGAGTTTAAGCCCCAGTGTCAGGACATTTGCCTGGCACGTACAAGCCCTGGATTCTACCCATAGGTTGCCAAAGGAAAAAAAAAATGTAGTCTTTGAGTTCAGGTGTTGATTCAAAAATTAGGCTGGGAGTTAGGTAACTTGGGGGCTGAGGACACGGCCTAGAAGCTGATAAGGAATCACATCCTGTGGGGCGCTGGTGGCTCACACCTGTAATTCTAGCTACTCAGGGGGCTGAGATCTGAGGATCGCGGTTCAAAGCCAGCCCAGGCAGGAAAGTCCATGAAACTCTTATCTCCAATAAACCACTAGAAAACCGGAAGTGGCACTATAGCTCAAGTAGTAGAGTTCTAGCCTTGAGCTGAAGAGCTGAGGGACAGTGCTCAGGCCCAGAATTCAAGCCCTATGACCAACAACAACAACAACAAAAAAGGAATCACATCCTGGCCAGCTGATGTCTGCAGAATGACTTGTGACACACAGCAGGGGCTTGTGGACTTGAAACCCCCCCACCCCCTTTCACAGCCACCCTGCTAAGGGGGGCACTTTTGTTTGGCATTGATAGACTTGGTTTTTCTTAAATCTCCACCTGTCATGTTACCAAGATATAGCAACTTGAATCCATCAACAGTACTTGCCCAGTTTTTTGTTTGTCGGTTGTGGGACCTGAACTCTGGGCCTGGGCGTTGTCCCTCAGCTCTTCAGCACTAGGTTAGTGCTCTACCACTTGAACCGCCGCGTCCCTTTCTGCTTATGTGGTGCTGAGGAATCGAACCCAGGGCCTCATGCATGCGAGGCAAGCACTCTACCACTGAGCCACCTTCCCAGCCCTTGCCCAGTTTTTAATTTTTTTTTTTTTTTTGTGACGGTGCTGGGGCTTGAACTCAGTCAGATTCTCTCACTCTTAGGTTTTTTTTTTTGCTCTAGGCTGGCGCTCTACCAATTGAGCCTTACCTCCTCTTCAGTTAATTGCAGATAAGAGTCTCAGGAGGCTGGGAATGGGGCTTAGTGGTAGATTGCTTGAAAGGAGCCATCACATCCATCCCAGGGGACCACGCAGAGGCAGGCAGGCACAGGAGAAAGATCATTACAAGGTTTATTAGAGGAGCCATATTTCCCCCAGAGAGAGCACATGGGACACTCCACTATCTTTTTTTTTTTTTTGGTCCGGTCATGGGGCCTGAACTCTGGGCCTGGGAGCTGTCCCTCAGCATGTGGTGCTGAGGAATCGAACCCAGGGCCTCATGCATACAAGGCAAGCGCTATACCACTGAGGAACTTTCCCAGCCCAACCCTTCACTATGTAGATAGATAGTAGCAGGGTCTGGGAGTAGGAAGTGAGGTAGGTAGGATTTCAAGTGGGTCTGGGTGGAGAGAGGGAGGGGCCAGCTGTAAGGCTACAACTCCAGGGCTGGGAGGAGCTCAGATCTGGGTGGAGCTGAGGACCAAAGGTGGGCCTGATGCTTACATTGCTTGCCTAACATGCTGGAGGGCCTGGATTCAATTTGTCAGTACCAGATAAACAAAATAATTTAAAAAAGTCTCATGATCTAAAGCCGGGCGCTGGTGGCTCGCGCCTGTAATCCCAGCTACTCAGGAGGCTGAGATCTGAGGATCTCGGTTCAAAGCCAGCCCGGGCAGGAGAGACCGTGAGACTCCTATCTCCAATAAACCACCAGAAAACCGGAAGTGGTGCTGTAGCTCAAGTGGTAGAGTGCTCGCCTTGAGCTGAAGAGCTGAGGGACAGCGCCCAGGCCCAGAGTTCAAGCCCCACGACCGACAAAAAAAAAAAAAAAGTCTCATGATCTAGACACCCATGGCCCACACCTGTAATCCTGTTCAAGATGCTGAGATCTGAGAAATTGGGCAGGAAAGTCCATGAGACTCTTATCTCCAAGTAATCACAGAAAAAGTTAGAAGTGGTACCGTGGCTCAATTGGTAGAGGACTAGGCTTGAGAAAAAGGAGCTCAGGGACAGTGCCCAGGCCCCAGAGTTCAAGTCCCAGGAATAACAAAAAGCAAGTTTCATGGACTTTCCTGGTAGTGTGTGTGTGCGCACACGCGTGTGCACATGCACACACGCGCGCATGTGTTCACACAAGGCCTGGGCTCTGTTCCTGAGATTTTTTGCTCAAGACTAGTGCTCTACTACTTCAGTGGTTATTGGAGATTGTAGTAGGAAGACCCTACTCAGGCAGGCAAGTCCACCTAGTCGTCCTGAGTGACAGAGCCCACTGCAACGAAGTTGTTAACAAAGAAGCAACTTTATTGAGAAGGTTCCTATTCTGACCGACCAGGATCACAGCACAGGCAGGCTCGGGAGCTGATACTGTGACCCCGAGCAGCCCCCATTCTTTGGTTTTTAAAGGCAAAATCCATGAGGTCAAGCCTGGTCACGTGCAGGTGACCAACGGGATCGTAACACACAAAGGATTGTCATACCAGACCACACACAGGTGGCCAATAGGTAGAGTTTACCATAAGCCTGTGCAAAAGGCAGGGTTTACCGTAAGCACGTGGTATCGCCAGTTGGAGCCAGATTACAACCTATCTGTTTTATGAGTCAGTCTTTAACTCTACAGTCAAGGGTGGGTTAGGTTGTTAAGCAGAGGGGGACCAGATGCATTTTTTTCATTCCGGAAACTAGGCCCATCAAGCGTAAAATCCCTAAAACAAAAGCAAAGCTCAAAATGGAATTATACTGGCCGGGGCCCCAGCTCAGGGTCCACTTCAGAGATGAGTCTTACAGACTTTCCTGCCCAGTCTGGTTTTGAACCACAATCCTTAGATCTTAGCTTCCTAAGTAGTTAGGATTACAGGCATGAACCATCAGGAGGAAGAAGAAAGAAGAAAAGAAGAAGGAGGAGGAGGAGGAGGAGGAGGAGGAGGAGGAGGAGGAGGAGGAGGAGGAAGAAGGAGAAGAGGAAGAAGAAGGAGAAGATTCAGGTGCTGATGGTACTTGCTTGTAATCCCAGCTACTCAGGAGGCTGAGATCTGAGGATCTGGGTTCAAAGGCATTCCTGGCACAAAAGTCTTGAGACTCATCTCCAGTTAACCACTAGAAAACTGGAAATGGCTCTGTGCACAGCTCAAAGTGGTAGAGTGCCAGCCTTGAGCAAAAGAGCTCAGAGGTTGGGTGAGTACAAGGCCCTAGGCTCAAATCTCCAATACTACAAGTAATAAATAAATCTCCATGTGAAATGTCAGTGGGTGAAAGTTGAAGGCTAAGGATGGGTGGGCTGTGGAGGCTGGTGAAGGCCAGAGCATCCCAGCACTGTCCCTGTGAACTTGGCCTACACTGAGGTTCCGAAAGCTCAGATGCCTATACCCCAGCTCACCTTATAGTTGTCTCCACAGAATGGCGTGAAGCGAGAGCGGAAGTCAGGTTTCCCCCTCAGGACCGGGCTGTTCCTGTTGAGCACTGCTGGAGGTTGCATGTTCATTAAGAACCCCAAAGTGGCCCAGAAGCATAGGTGGGGAGGGTTGCTATGAGCTACTCCCTCAGGGCGGCTCAGAAGGACAGGAAACAGAGCCCAGATCAGTTCCCAAGAGGTTCTCAAGCTCGTTGGAAATAAGACAGTGCTAGGACTCCCCAAAGTCCAAAACACAATCCCACCAAGGCTGTGATGGGGAGCCGCTGGCCTGGAGCAGGAGGGAGGCGGGGAGCGGCGCGGGGTGATAGGCATAGCTGGTCACCCGACATGAGACTCCAGCAGCAGAACCTGGGGGTTAGCACCCTGTGGCACAGGGGAGATGTGGAGGCCCAGGGAAAGGAGGGGACCAAACTGGAACCAGAGCCCGGGTATCCAGACCCCAGTCCCTCCTCACTGGAACTCTCTAGCAGGAGCTGGGGGTGGGGTAGGGGTTAGGCCTTGGACCTTGAGATCAGGGCAGGGCTGGGCCAGAGGCTGGAGGGCAGGGGCAGGGGCAGCTGAGAGGCCCAGCTGGGCTCCTGGCTGATGTCAGGCCCTGACAGACTTCCTCCACACAGAGCCCTCTGGAATGCTTGGAACTCAGTGGTGACAGTCCAGAAGTTTCTGTCTCCCTCCCACCCCGCCCCCAAGGGATCTGGTGTGGTGGGTAAGTTGCAGCTAAGTTTTGGCCTGCTTCCCCACCCCCACCCTGCAACCTCACAAATGCCAGCCGGGGGCGGTCAGCCTGCTGCCCCCTGACCCTGTCTCCTGACCCGGGACCTGTCACCTACATGCCACCGCCAAAAATGTCTTTCCCCAAGGGCTGACAGTCCAGTCCAAGTGGTGACATCATCTCCCGCTTACAGAAGAGGAAACTGAGGTTCAGAGGAACTAGCAAGGGTCTAGAATCAATTCAGGAATCCAAGTCTGGCTCATTTCCCACCCTATACCTTCCTGTGGGCGCCAGGCAACCGAGAGGAAGTGTTGGGTGATGCAAAACAGACTGGTTTGAGACAAAAGCTGGGCTCCAGTTTCCTTATCTGCTAAGGTGGATAATTATAGTAACCACCCGGCAGGGCTGGCATGAGAATGAGATGCCCATCACAAGTGACAAGTGTGGCTCCATCATGGGTTAGGATGGAGTCTGGCCAGTGTCTCTGTATATGTTCAGGGCTGTTGCTAAGCCTCAGTTTCCCCTAGTGCCTGAATCCACATCCTCACTGGCAGCTGGGAGGACCCAATGAGATAACAATGGACCAAAAGCATGAAGGATGTGGCTGTGACTCCACTGTAGAGACACAGGGACCACCTAAGACCTGGCTGCCCAGAGTGAAGCTGTGGCTGACATTTCCTGTTTCCTTTGGACACAAGTAGGCTAAGAGAACTCTTAAAACATTCTGAGACTTTTTGTGTACCTGTCCTGGGGCTTGACCTCAGGGCCTGGGCACCATTTTGTACCTAGTGCTTGACCATTTGAGCCACAGTTTAATCTCACACTTTTCTGCCCAGGATGGCTTTGTACCACAATCCTCAGATCTCAGCCTCCTGAGTAGCTAGGATCACAGGGCTGAGTCTGGTTGATATCCTCTTATGGCAGTGAAGACTGCTACTGAGGCCACCTTGACCCCAGGTGACTGCGGTGGCTGTGGTGGGAATGGTGGGGATGGCATGCTGTGAGGGCACACAAGAGCCACAGCACGGAGGTGGGGTGCTCAGGGACAGGAAACTTCCCACTGACAGCTACAGAGCATCGGGAGATGAGAATGCAACTGAGGTTAAGGTACAGACTCCCTCCAGAAGCAGATCCTCGTGGGTCTGCACTTCTTGTCCTCACGCAGGGCAAGTGAGAAGTGGAGACACTGGGGGAGGCTCTGCTGAGGAACTGTGGTTCCCACGGAGAATGTCTGGGCACCAAATCAGGCCGCCCACTCCAGGAAGAAGGATGGGGTAAAGGAGAGAATGGAGCTAGGCATCAGACCCAGCTGTGGTCACTCAGGCCCTGGCGCCACCTCGTGTTCAGTTCTGAGAAGATGACTGACAACCCTCCCTCAGTGACTTAGTGACTTTTTTTTCCCTGGTTGGCCATGGGGTTGAACTTAGCTTTTTACTGAAAGTTAGAGCTCTACCACTTGGAGCCACTTCCAGTTTTCTGGTGGTTAATTCGAGGTAAGTCTCATGGACTTTTCCGCTGGCGCTGGCTTTGAACCAGAACCCTCAGATCTCAGCCTCCTAAGTAGCTAGGATTATAGGTGTGAGCCACCACACAGACCTTTCTGATACAGAATTACTGTATACTTGGGGGCTGGGAAGGTGGCTCAGTGGTAGAGTGTTTACTTTTGCATGCATGAAGCCCTGGGTTCAATTCCTCAGCACCACATAAGCAGAAAAAGCCAGAAGTGGCCCTGTGGCTCTAGTGGTAGAGCACTAGCCTTGAGCTGAAGAGCTTGGGAAGAGTGCCCAGGCCCAGAGTTCAGGCCCCATGACCGACCAAAAAAAAAAAAAAAAAAAAAAAAGAATACTACTATTGGAGTGTGGCTCAAGTGGTAGGGTGCCTACCAAGCAAGCAAGTCAAGTAAGAGTCCAAGACCTGGTGTTCAAATCCAGTACTGGCAAAAACAAATTTTGTGTCCCTGAGCTTTAAAGTTAGCATTCTACCTCTAGAACCACAGTGCCACCCCTCACCTTTTCTGACTAGCTTAGTGGAGATGAAGAGTCTCACAGACTTTCCTTCCTGGGCTGGTTTCAAAGTGCTATCCTCAGATCTCAGCCTCCAGTGTAGTAGCTAGCATACCCTAAAGTATGCTGTACGTATTAGAATGGAATGTATTGTTAGTAAAAACAGAAACTCATCTGTTTTTTTTGTTGGTCATGGGGCTGGAACTCTGGGCCTGGATGCTGTCCCTCAGCTCTTTAGCTCAAGGCTAGCGCTTTACCACTTGAGCCACAAAGCCACCTTCTGCTTATGTGGTGCTGAGGAATTGAACCCAGGGTCTCATACATGCAAGATAAGCACTCTACCACTGAGCCACCTTCCCAGCCCTGGCTTTTTTTTTTTTTGCTAGTCCTGGGGCTGAACGCAGGGCCAGGACACTGTCCCTAAGCTTCTTTTGCTCAAAGACTAGCATTCTACTTGAGCCACAGGGCCACTCGAGGCCTTTTCTGTGTATGTGGTACTGAATAATCAAACTCAGGGCTTCTTGCATACTAGGTAAGCACTCTACCACTAAGCTACATTCCCAGCACTAGCATTTTTACTTTGTATATATAAACACAGTTGAGTCCTCAAAAACTAAAACATTCAAATTCTCAAAAACAGCTGAGTAGTAGGGCACTGGTGGCTCACGCCTATAATCTAGCTACTCAGGAGGCTGAGATCTGAGGATTGCGATTCAAAGCCAGCCAGGACAGGAGTCCATGAGACTCTTATCCAATTAACCACCAGAAAACCAGAAGTGGCTGTAATCCTAGCTTCTCCGGAGGTTGAGAACTAAGGATTGTGGTTCAAAGCCAGCTCGGGCAGGAACTTCCATGAGACTCTTATCTCCAATAAACCACTCAGAAAACCAGAAGTGCTAGAGTGGTAGAGCACTAGCCTTGAGCTGGACATTGCCCAGGCCAAGTTCAAGCCCCACGACCAACCAAAAAACAAAAAAGAGGCCAGAAATAAATACACACAATAACCTTCCTCTCTCATGCCACCAGTGGCTCACTCCTGTAATCCTAGCTGAGTAGGAGTCTGAGATCTGAGTATCACGGCTCAAAGCCAGTCCATGCAGGAAGTCTGTGAGACATCTCCAGTTAACTACCACAAATCCAGGAGTGGTGCTGTGATTCGAAACGGGGTAGAGTGCTAAGCCTTGAGCAAAAAGAGCTCAGGATCAGGGCCTAGGCCCTGAATTCAAACTCCATGAATAGTGGGAGAAGGGCTGAGGGGAACTCTCAAAATCCAGAGGATGTTTCCAACTTCACTCCCAGCACTTCTGAAGGCCAAGTAACTTGCCTGAGGCCACACAGTAGATGTAGAAATTCTGGTTTACCAGACTGTCTCCGGTTGGCCACTCTACCATTTGCTTGCACACCTGTCCCCAGTGGGCAAACACTCCCAGGAGACAACAACCATCTCTTCTCATTGGTTTCATCTCACACTAGCAGCAGCTGGTTAAGTACCAAGACAATGACAAAAAATTTAATCCATTTACTCATTCATTTAGTAAATACCAGTGCCTCTGATAGGGACCAGTTGGGACCCAGCTGTGAATAAGCCCAAACTCCTGAGGCGCAAAGATTAACTGTAGGCAGTAGTAACTGCTGATCGTGAGAACAAAGGAGATGGAATTAGGGAGGTGTCTGACAAATACCTCCCAAGGAGGGGGACAGAAGGCAAGGTTCAAAGGCTGAACAGCTCAACCACATCGGGCTTCAGGAAGACAGCCTGTCTAGAGCAGAGGGAAGAGAGATGATATGAAAGCCTACCCTTCTAGCCCCACAGCCAGCATGGCTCAGCAGCCCCTAGGTTGTTGTTTTAGGAATTCAATAACTGAAGTCCAGGACTTTGGAGGATGAGTGTAAGGAACTTCATTACAAGTTTCTCTGTCAGGGCCTCTCTGATGCCCTGTGTCTGTTCTTTCCATTCCTCTCTTCCCTCCCATTGCTTGGCCTGGAAATATGATGCCTGAGCCATTCCACTTCTACCCTGGGGTTCACTGGTCCCACCACTGGGCTTTTGTGAAAAAACTACCCATAAGCCTGGACTGCACCTGGGTTGCTGACTCAGGCAACAACATCTAATGGAGAGGACTCTCAAAACAAAGGACTAATAGTACAGGGAAGGCCAGCAATGATAAAAGACAAACTAAGCCGAACTTCAAAGACCCCACTAGAGACCAAAGACAGCTAGCGAGCCAGGATAGGGGAGCCAGTGCTGTTTCCTGGAAACCCAAGGGTAACACGAATCCATGCATGATTCACCACAGGTACACCACCAAGCCATGACTACTTCACCTGAATGACTGAGAATTCATTGTCCAACATGGAAAAATGAAGGCTACTACTCTCTGCAAGGACAAAAAGAGGAAGAATGGAGGCTTGTGAATAGCAGGGCTAAGAAATGGCTAGACAGATAAAACACTCCAGACATTGATGCCTTTTTTTTTTTTGCCAGTCCTGGGGCTTGAACTCTGGGCTTGGGTGCTGTCCTTCAGCTCTTCAGCTCAAGGCTAGCACTCTACCACTTGAGCCAAAGCCCCATTTCCTGTTTTCTGGTGGTTTATTGAAGAGTTTTATGGACTTTCCTGCTTGGGATGGCTTTGAACAGTGATACTCAGATCTCAGCCTTCTTAGTAGCTAGGATTACAGGAATGAGCCACCAGTCCCCAGTGCCCTGAGCTGCTTTTGCTCAAGGCTCTTACTACTTGAGCCACAGCACCACTTCCAGCCTTTTCTGTGTATGTGGTTCTGAGGAATGGAACCCATGGCTTCATGCATGCAAGGCAAGCACTCTACCACTAAGCCACACTCCCAGCTTTTTTTTTTTTTTTTGCCAGTCCTGGGGCTTGAACTCAGGGTATGGGCACTGTCCCTGAGCTTTCTACCCCTCAAGCCACAGCACTACTTCTGGCCTTTTCTGTTTATGTGGTACTGAGGAACAGAACCCAGGGCTTCACACATGCTAGGTAAGCACTCTACCGCAAAGCCACATTCTCAGTCCCAGCCTCCCTCCCCATCCACCCTATCCCTACATTTTTTTATTGTTGTTGTTGGTCTTGGGGCTTGAATTCTGGATCTGGACACTGTCCCTGAGCTCTTCAGCTCAAAGCTAGAGCTCTACCACTTGAGCCACTTTCTGTTTTCTGGTGGTTAATTGGAGATAAGTCTCATGGCCTTTCCTACCTTGGACTTTGCTACAATCCTCAGAGTAGCCAGGATTATTGGCTTAAGCCACTGGTAGCAGGCCCCACATTTCTTTTTATATGTATCAAAACTCATACTGAACTGAGTTCTGGGTTTTATGATTGTTTTGTACCTGTCTATGTACCTTTGTCCAAACAACAAACAAATGCTAAGTGTCACTAGTTCTTAAATGCACAATGTTAAGCCAGGCCTGAGGGGGGATACCCCAATGTGCCAGGCTCCTTTTGCCCCCAGTGTTCTGCTGCCATATGTTCCCACTACCACCACATCTGCACTTTCTCTCTGAAGGAATCATCAGAGCAATGATTAAATAAGATGGTAAGCCTCAGTTTTATCACCTTTTATTTCCCCTGTACAACTCAACTTCCACTGAACCAAAAAGATAAATAAAAATATAGATAGACCCTCTAAGATTTCTAAGAAACAGTTTTCCTTAAGTACTGAAACAAGTAAAAGTGAGTGGCAAACAATTTTAAATTTAGAAATTTATTCTGTTTAATCCACAAGCTTTATATAGCTTTAGTTAAAAAAAAAAAGACAAACAAAAACAAACAAAAAAGAAAAAACAGTGAAACCAAGACACTATTTCAAAGTTTGGGCCCTTCCAACGTTCCAAATACAAGAGTTCTGAAAAAAGTTGTATATACCAAATTGGAAGAACAAGACAAAAATATGAATGGAGCCATAACATCCATGAAACAAAATTTTATATAACTGAAGGATCCTTTCTGGGACTAGTTAATTGCCTTTACAAAAGAAAAAAAAATCAATCAGAACAGAACAGAATGAAATTCCAGTGTTCTGAATCAACTTGTTACACATCAATATAACCCCACAGTGTCCTGGCAAACAACATGCTCGCATTTGTCTTATTCTAGAGCTCAAATCTTGATTCTTTTCAGCAGAGACTCCACAGGCAACAGGAAAGGTTGTGGCATTGAAACACTCATTTATACTTTTGTGGTAGTTCAACAGTGGTCGTATCTCTGGGCAAGCTTTCAAACCATGTATGGTTGGAAGCATAACTTACATGGGTGTTAAGATCCAAGAAAAAGTAAAGGACTAAAAAGAAAGGAGGGATACAAAAAAACACCCTCTGGAATAACCAGGGGCATTTAAAGGAACCAGAAGAATGCCAACAATATTTAAACCCCCTTTTTTGAAAAGGAGATTATTTTTTTGGCTTAAAAATATTTCACTGTAAATGAATTATGTCAGCTCTCAATGTAAGAATGTCACGAATACACTGTGGACACCTTTGCAATGTAAATCCATGCCCTTTTTTTACATGGTGAACTTCAACCTAGCAATTATTACAACAAATGTTATAGTCTAAAGCTCAAACACATTTTAGCAATTTTGAAATTGAATTGAGTACAAACCAAATAAAATTTACATCATAACAAACATTTCCACCTAAGACTGTGGGGACACTTGAGCCTTGCGCATGGATCTCAGGGCCTTTTCCCGCAGGTGCTTTTCCAAGTCATCAAGGTTGTCTTCAGCTTCACTCTCTGTCTCCTGAAAAACCCAGAAGTGTTACTATATTGTTAGGTCCTGAGACACAGTGGGAGGTGTTGAGTGTATATATATTGCTGGTCATGGGGCCTAACTCTGAGCCTGGGTGCTGTCCCTCAGCTCTTCAGCTCAAGGCAAGTGCTCTACCACTTGAGCCACAGAGCCACTTCTAGCTTTTTCTGCTTACATGGTGCTGAGGAATCAAACCCAGGACCTCATGCATGCAAGGCAAGCGCTCTACCACAGAGCCACCTTCCCAGCCCCATGTGTTGAGTATATTAGAGAACAGAATCAAATTACAGTGAAGGCTGCACTGTAGTTCCTCTATAAAGAGGGACTGAGGTACAATCCAATGGCACAGTGCATGGCAGCTATCAACCCTTAAGGCCCTGGGAGTTCTATCCCTGAACCTTTACCCAAAAAGGAGGGAGGGGGGGGGGAGGATGTGCGTGTGTGCGTGCACACACATAAATGCATGCACAATCCTTGGGCTTTAACTCTGAACCTGGCACTACCCCCCTGAACTTTTGTGCTCAAGATTAGCACTCAACTACTTGAGCCTGAGTTCCACCTCAGACTTTTTTGCTAGTTCACTTCCTGCCTGGGCTGGTTTAGAACCTCCACCCAGCCTGGCGCACGTGCCTCACACCTGTAACCCTAGCTATTCAGGAGGCTGAGATCTGAGGATCACAGTTCAAAGCCAGCCTGGGCAGGAAAGTCCTTGAGACCACTAGAAAACCAAAAGTGGTGCTGTGGCTCAAGCAGTAGAGCACTTGCCTTGAGCTGAAG
Source organism: Dipodomys merriami (assembly GCF_024711535.1). Classification (NCBI taxonomy): domain Eukaryota; kingdom Metazoa; phylum Chordata; class Mammalia; order Rodentia; family Heteromyidae; genus Dipodomys; species Dipodomys merriami. The sequence goes on from NW_027204270.1 coordinate 13,516,244, forward strand.
AATGCAGGGACAGTGCCGAAGCCCAGAGTTCAAGCCCCATGACTGACAAAAACAACAAGAAAAAAAATCCAACAACTCCACCATACTCATATCTCAGCCTTCTGAGTAGCTAGGACTATACATATGGGCCATTGGCTCCTGGCTCAAAAATTTTTGTTTTTGTCAGTTGTGGGGCTGGAACTCTGGGCCTGGGCGCTGTCCCTCAGCTCAAGGCTAGTGCTCTACCACTTGAGCCACAGTGCCACTTCCAGTTTTCTGGTGGTTTATTGGAGATAAGAGTCTCACAGACTTTTCTCCCCTGGCTGGCTTTGAGCCGTAATCCTCAGATCTCAGCCTCCTGAGTAGCTAGGATTACATGTGTGAGCCACCAGCGCCTGGCTCAAAAATTCTTTAACAAAATAAAACAAATAAATAAAAACTACAGGGCTGGTAAGGCAGAGTGTTGCCTCGCATGCATGAGGCCCTGGATTCAATTCCTCAGCACCACATAGACAGAAAAAGCTGGAAGCAGTGCTGTGGCTCAAGTGGTAGAGTGAGGGACAGCACACAGGCCCAGAGTTCAAGCCCCATGACCAAAGGGAAAAACCCAAAACCAAACCAAACCTACAGTAAGCCTTTAGGAAACTGTGGTTCTAGCAAATGCTTATTGCTGACAACTTACTGAGAAACAGATCAGAGGCTTATGGTTAATAAATGAGAGCCCAGCAACTTGCTAGAAGTAAGTGGAATGACATTTGATCCCAGATCCCACTACCTATAGAGCCTGGGCAGGAGGTGGAAGCCCACATTTACCTTCTTAGGCTCTGGCACTGCCTCAGGTTCTTCCTGTGCTGAAGTGGTGGTAGCAGCAACAACGGCTGCAGGGGCCATAGGAGCTGCAACCGCTGTAGCCACAGCCTTTTCCTTCTTGTGCTTTTTGTGCTTCTTGTGTTTCTTATCCTTTTTGTGTTTCTTGTCCTTCTTTTTCTTCTTTTTCTTTCCACCTCCTTCTTGGTCTGAATTCTAAAATAACAGGAAAAATTCACAGTACTGTAACTAATCTGACCAAAAGTGCCTAAATATTTTAATTCTCACAACTAAGCAAATATGTAATACCTCTCACAAAAATTCTAGCAGGGGCTGGAAAGGCAGCTCAATGGTAGAGTGCTTGCCTTGCATGCATGTGGCCCTGGGTTCAATTTCTCACCACCACATAAACAGAAAAAGCCAGAAGTGGTGCTGTGGCTCAAGTGATAAGAGTGCTAGCCTTGAGCAGAAGAGTTCAGGGACAGCGCCCAGGCCCTGAGTTCAAGCCCTAGGACTTGTCTTGGAAAAAAAAAAAAAAAAAAAATATATATATATATATAAAAATATATATTTAATATAAAAATAACAGTTAGTGGAACCAAGTCTGGGATCATTTGTATAATGAATTTATGCAAAAGACAGGCTCTGCTGTCTTTTTCTGAATCTAACCTATAATCTTTTTTTTTGTGTGCCAGTTCTAGAGCTTGAACTCAGGACCTGGACTAGTCCCTAGCTTTTGGAAATAGTAAGTCTCACAGGCTTTCCTGACCAGGTTGGATTAAACTGTGATCTTTATTATTTCAGCATCCTGCCTCCTAAGTAGGCAGGATTACAGGTGTGAGCCACTGGCACCTGGCCACTTCCAGCTTTTTGCTGGCATAATCTATAATTGTAAAATTTCAAATTGCTAACCAACTAACTAGCAAAATTCAGTGAAACTCTAAGTACTGATTTTATTTATTTATTTAGTTTTGGTTGGTCATGGGGCTTGAACTCTGGGCCTGAGCACTGTCCCTCAGCTCTTCAGCTCAAGGCTAGTACTCTACCACTTGAGCCACAGCGCCACTTCGTTTTCTGGTGGTTTATTGGAGATCAGAGTCTCATGGATTTTCCTGCCCCGGCTTGCTTTGAACCTCGATCGTCAGATCTCAGCCTCCTGAGTAACTAGGAGTACAGGCATGCGCAACCAGCACCTGGCGCTAAGTATTGATTTTATATAATACAGAAATGTGTCCAAACTCTGAATTTTATGACTTACAATAGACAAAGACTAGTTGAGATCTAGGGTTTTGACCACTGATATTTTCTCCAATGCAAATTAACTATGCATAACCAGGGCATTGGTAGCTCACACAGTAATCCTAGCTACTTAGGAGGAGGCTGAGATATGAGAAATCCAGTTCCAAGCCAGCCCTGGCAGAAAAAATCTGTGAGACTTTTCTTTCCAACTAAACAGCAAAACCAACAGAAGAGCTGTAGCTCAAGTGACTGCACAGCGCTAGCCCTGAGTGAAAATGCTAAGGCACAGTATCTCAGCCCTTGACTTCAAGCCTCAGTAAGCACAAAACAATCCAACAACAATAAAGCAAATCCAGTAACAACCAAGGAACAGCATACAATTTATAAAGGATTTCCCAAACTAGATAGACACATACTCTGGCCGGTGAGGGGCTTGGTGTTGGGCTTTTAGCCTTTTTGACTGGTACTGCTGGTGACCAGTTTGTAGATGGTGATTGAGACTGGAGAGGGGACGGAGGTGCTGGAGGCTTTTTAGCTGCTGGCTCAGGAGATCCAGAAACAGATCGGGAAGATGAGACCCTTCTTACAGACTGTGGGCTAGGTGAGGCAGCCCTGAAAGGGGAAGGGGGGGCGGGGCGGAGAGAACAAAAACAAAACAGTTAGAAAATTATCACAATATCCAAGAGGTCACAAACTTCATTTCTATCACTTAAGTCTCCTACAGGGTAGCTTAAACTCCACAATCCTCTATTGATTCTGTTAATGTGCTTCCTGTATGAAACCAGTAATGCCAGTTCCTCACATTTTATGCAAGAGTGCTTTTTATCACTTTTTTTTTGTGTGTGTGTTGCTTGTGGGGCTTGAACTCAGGGACCAGGTGTTGTCCCTGAGCCTCTTTGTATTCAAGGCTAACAGTCTACCACTTGAGCCACAGCACCACTTCCAGTTTTTGAGTGATTAACTGGAGATAAGTCTCATAGGGACTTTTCTGCCCAGGCTGGCTTTGAACTGCAATCCTCAGATTGTAACCTCCTGAGCAGCTAGATTATAGGCGTGAGCCACAGGGTGCCCTTATCAATCTTGAATGCACACTGAGAAATGCTCTCTGAATCACTTGTTTTGGAAGCATGGTTCTCAAAAACCCTACCCAAGAATCAAGTAAAATCCTATGGTATTAATGTCATAAGGAACTATCCTAAAAATGGAAAAGATTTGTGAATGGGACTGATAATTTGCATTCAAAACTTTCCTTTCTGTAACTAGGCAACTAAGTATTCCTAACTACAAAGTTAAAGTATTTTTACTTTTTTGGCTTTTTCGGTTCTGGAGTTCTGGAGACTCTCCTAATAGGCCTAGTACTTGGAGATGGGGACTGTCTTCTTTGGGGTGATGCAGAAGGTCCTCTTCGAACGGGGGTAGGACTTGAGGAGGTGTGGGGAGCTCGAGGCCGCGGTGAGGGCGAATGCCGTTTGTTTGGCTGTGGTGACCGGGCTTCCCGGGCAGGGCGGCTTGGAGAGGGCCCTTTCCTATGCTTTGAAGATAAAGAAGGTGACCGTCTCTTGGTGGCTGGGGGGCTTCTCTGTTTGGGAGGTGGAGAATGGGAGACGCGGCGCTTTGGTGGTGGAGACGGTGATGGCCTTCGTTTGGGAGGGGGTGGGGGAGAGGCCGTCCTTCTCTTGGGAGGTGGAGAAGGAGAGTATCGTCTCTGTATTGGAGGAGAGTATCTTCTTGGGGAAGGTGAGCGCCGACGTGGTGGTGGTGAAGGCGTCCTAGGAAAAGGACACATCATTAAGCTGGAAGGCCTACCAGAACAAATCACCAGTATCAACTATCTTACAGTTAGCATTGTCCAAAGGGAATATATTTGGAGCAGATATGCTGTTTAATGGAAAAACCTGCGATTTTTAGAAGAATGCAAGTTTGTCAAAGACATGTAACACTATACAGTGAATCAATGTAATGTTTCATACAAAGAGACATTGCCTTGCTTAGTGCCAACTATGAACATTAGTTATTGTCAGGACAATTTAACTACATTACAAGGCTCTATGGATAATTACCAACTCAAGAAGTCTTTGGTTTAAAGAGCTCTCTTTTTCTGTTCTTTCTTAATTGTTATGTGGACTCTGAACAATCGAGCATTTACTGCATTAACTTGAAACCACACCCCTATATTCTATCTCCCTCAAATTGACTATCCCATTCTCTCTTCAAAAGTCCATTTTTCAGTGAAAATACAATCTTGTAATCCTCTGAATGCTTAACTCCTACAAAATCCTAATGCATTTCTTAGGAATTAAACCTGAATAAAATACTTAGGACCAACTTATGTGTTCTTGGTTCTTTTATTCTGAGTTTAAATTCCTAGTCAGATTTGGGTTTTATAAGCCATTTTTTTTGGGGGGGAGGGGGAAGACGGAGGCTCCTAAAGCCCAAGCTGGCTTTAAATTTGTGATTATCCTGCTTCATCCTTCCAAGTGCTGGGATTATAGGCATGTATCACACCTGGCTTACTTGACTGACGTGTATTCAAGGCTTCTCATATATGTGGACCCATACAATATATGGTCTTCTATGACTGGAGCAGCAATACTACTCTGAGTTCTATGATAAAGACCCAGAGCCAGACAGTCCAAGATCCGACAGTACCTTCGACGTGGTGGTGGTGTGGGAGACCTGCGCCGCCGCGGAGGAGGGGCAGGAGAAGGAGAACGTCGCCTTCTGGTGGGTGGTGGGGAGGGACTTCTCCTTCGTCTACCACTAAACCAAAGAATTACAATTGTTTCTGGTCAGTGGTATTCATAATTAAATGCTCTAGATGACATACTTTCAGTTATTAACTCAAGTAGAAGCAATGGTTATATTACTTGTAACGTAATACATGTAATGATTACATGTTTTGAGGCAGTATTTTTCAAACTATAGTTCAAGATCCCAGGTAGAAGCCAACATTTAAAGTTAAAAAAAAAAAAAAAAAAAAGGTTACAAAGTTGGGCACCTATAATCCTAGCTACTCAGCAGACTGAGATCTAAGGATTGTGTTTCAAAGTCTGTCCAGGCAGAAAAGTCTATGAGAGAGACTCATCTCCAATAAACTACTCGGAAAATACTTGAAAAGGCACTGTGGTTAAAGCGGTAAAGCACTAGCCTTGAGCACAAGAGGCTCAGGGGTTAGTGCCCAGGCTCTGAGTTCAAGCCCCAGGACTGGCAAAAAATTTTAAATTGTTTACCTATGGCACAGGTAAACAATTGTTTTGTGAAAGCTGCCTCCAACATACGATCATATTTTTGGGTCATGATACAAAACATTCTTGACACATTAGTGTTTCAAAATATATGGCTTGGAATGTGGCTTAGTGGCAGAGTGTTTGCCTAGCATGCATGAAGCACTGGGTTTAATTCCTCAGCACCACATAAACAGAAAAAGCTGGAAGTGGTGCTATTGCTCAAGTGGTAGAGTTCTAGCCTTGAGCAAAAGTAGCTCAGGGACAGTGCCCAGGCCCTGAGTTGAAGCCCCAGGACTGGGGGGGAAAAAGTTAAGTATGTCTCACAGCATTTTTTTAGTTGAGCCACACACCAGAATCACTATCATAAGAACAAGTATCCAAGGTTGTCTGGGCATGAAAGCTACTCTGAGGGCAGTAAGGTAAAAATATACTTGCAATCACCTAAGTCTATTCTGAGCTCCATCAAATGCTTGACTGACACTGGCCACCTAAGAAGGAGAACATGCCAGGAGACTAATAGTAGCCTTACATTAGATATAAAACTGATGAAAAAAGATACTGTGCCACTTCTGGTTTTCTGGTGATTAATTGGAGTTAAGAGTCTCATGGATTTTCCGGCTCAGGCTGGGGCTGGCTTTGAACTGCAATCCTCAGATTTCAGCCTCCTGAGTAGTTAGGATTACAGGTGTGAGCCACTAGCGCCTGACTCAATGCCAATTTCTTTTTTCTTTTCTTTTTCTTTTTTGCCAGTTGTGGGGCCTGAATTCTGGGCCTGGGCACTGTCCCTCAGCTCTTCAGCTCAAGGCTAGTGCTCTACCACTTGAGCCACAGCACCACTTCCAGCTTTTTCTGCTTATGTGATGCTGAGGAATTGAACCCAGGGCCTCAGGTATGCAAGGCAAGCACTCTACCACTGAGCTACCTTCCCAGCCCCTCAATGCCAATTTCTAACAGCATTAAGCTTGAGGTACAAATACAATGTATAGTACTTTTATTTTGGGGCCTGAACTCTGGCCTGGGCACTGTCCCTCAGCTCTTTAGCTCAAGGCTAGCACTCTACCACTTGAGCCACAGTGCCACTTGTTTTTTTCTGCTTATGTGGTGCTGAGGAATCGAACCGAGGACCTCATGCATGCAAGGCAAGCACTCTACCATGGAGCCACCTTCCCAGCCCTGTATAGTACTTTTAAATGAGAACAAAAAACACAGTGCAGGTTTCGAAAGAAACTGGTTTTGACTTCATTATTGTGAGGAATCTTTCTAGAACAGATAGTTCTGTAACAGGGACAGAAATTGAAGAGGAAAGTATACTAACATAATTCTGAAGAAGTTTTAGTTCTTATGCTAGCAATATCACAGAAGGCAGAAATCATTATAGCTGAGAAAATCATGAATATATCTTTTTAGGTGTCTGTTTCTTATTATCAAAACCAGTCTACATTGTATGGGCTGGGAAGGTAGCTCAGCGGTAGAGTGCATGCCTTGCAAGCATGAGGCCCTGGGTTCGATTCCTCAGCACCACATAAACAGAAAAGGCCGGAAGTGGCGCTGTGAATCCAGTGGTAGAGCGCTAGCCTTGAGCTGAAGAGCGAGGGACAGCGCCCAGACCCAGAGTTCAGGCCCCATGACCGGCAAAAACAAACAACAACAACAAAAAAACAGTCTACATTGTAAATACTCCAATCCATCACCAACATTTTGGTTGGCTCTGAAAAGCCTTCCATAAGAAAACACTTAGCAGAGCCGGGCGCTGGTGGCTCACGCCTGTAATCCTAGCTACTCAGGAGGCTGAGATCTGAGGATCGCGGTTCAAAGCCAGCCCGGGCAGGAGAGATCGTGAGACTCCGATCTCCAATAAACCACCAGAAAACCAGAAGTGGCGCTGTAGCTCAAGTGGTAGAGCCCTCGCCTTGAGCTGAAGAGCTGAGGGACAGTGCCCAGGCCCAGAGTTCAAGCCCCACAACTGACACAAAAAAAAAAAAAAAAGAAAAAAAGAAAAAAAGAAAACACTTAGCAGAATACTGGTTAAGATGGACTATATAATGTCTGACCAGGCTACTTTGTCATTCTGTGACCCTAAGAAATTCACTTTACCAAATTCTGACCAGACCTATTCACAGATATATTTCCACATATGATTTGGCTCTAAAGATCCTGTTTATCAAAGTGTTCAAACCTGTAAAAGATGGAACAGAGGGCTGGGAAAGTGGCTCAGTGGTAAAGTGCTTGCCGTGCATGCATGAGGCCCTGGGTTTGATTCCTCAGCACCACATAAGCAAAAAGAAAAAAGCCAGAAGTGGCGCTGTGGCTCAAGTGGTAGAGAGCTAGCCTTGAGCTGAAGAGCTGAGGAACAGTGCCCAGGCCCAGAGTTCAGGCTCCACAACCGACCCCCTCCCCCCAAAAAAAAGATTGAACAGAGTCAAAACCTATTTGTTTCAGTATTTTTAATGTTATCCTTGTTTTTCTTGCTTTCTCTAAAAGTCACAACGAACTACCTCCCCACTTGACCCTAAGCGCTATAATTTTCATCTCATGACATACCTACACATTGTCCTAAGGTAAATTATTACAGACAAACTGTAATGAATACTCTAAAATAAGTTTCACATACAATTCTCCCTACATTAATCTGACATGCTAAAAACAATTAGGGGTGAATTTGACCCAAGTACATTATGTGTATGTAAGTATTACAATGAAGTCCCTTAGTATATAAAAATTTGTGCTAACAAAGATGAAGACGAAAAAAACAACAAAACCGCCCCCCAAATCTTAAAGTTTTTCCATAATCACAATCAGTATTGTACACATTTTAAGAATGTGATATGGCCACCCAAACAGGAAATTACTTAAATTTTGATATATAGGCCTAAATTACAAAGCAGAGTCTAACCAACCTTTTAGTCACTGGCGATTGCCATCGCTTTCCCATCTGCATCCTGACAGCATCAGAGAAAAACAAATGTCAACAATTCCATTCACTAAATTTTTTACTTTGATGGGAGTTTTACATCCCACTAAAGGAGATTTTTTTTAAAGTTTTCAAAGATATTCAGGAGTTAAAGTTGTGAGTTAGCTGCTTTACTTTTATCATACACATATATGACATAGTGGCTCAATATTGAGAACTCATTTAGTTCATACTAGATATTAAGAAAATACCAACCATGAAATCACACACACACACACACACATACACACACCCCAAACCAAATCCAACCACTTTTCTAACCCTTGATATAAATTCTAAAATATCTCCACAGCCCACCCTTAAGTCATGAAGTTTCATAACTACAGAACACCAGTAAAGACTACTAAAGGTTGTTACCGAGGGGAAGTCTCTTTCTGATGCTTTCTTGGAGATGGAGAAGCACTCCGGGAAGGGGAATGTCTCCGCCGCCTGCCTACCTCACCATTCTTCACATGGGATCTCTTGGGTCGCTCATCTTCTGAGGAGGAGGAAGATCCAGAGTCTACACAAATAAATATATAGTTAAATAAATGGAACAGTAGATTGCTGAGTTCAGAAGATCTCATGGCTCAAAGCCTACCTAGACAGAAAAGTCCACAATCTCCAATTAACCAGAAAAAAAGCAGAAGTAGAAGCATACCTCAAGTGATGGAGCACCTTTGTAGCAAATACAAGGCATAGAGTGCCACCAAAAAAACCCTCTGGTGGGAAAGACTAGAGGGACTAATGAATCATACTATTCTAGTCTTCTAAACTGTTTACCTTCCCCAACTAGTGTTAGGAATTAGTAACTAGGCCATGCACATACTCTACCACTGAGCTAGACTTACTTTCTAGATACTTAAAACCCCAGCTTACTGATTTCCATAAAGACATAAATATTTCTCTTCAGTATAATCACTACTCAGATTTTTTTGCCTCTGTATTTTTTTTATTGTGAAAATACTATACAGAGGGGTTACAACTACATGAATAATGAGTACATTTCTTATCAAGCATTGTTGCCTCCTTCTTTGTTTCACCTTATCATCCCTTCTCTCCCCCACCCCCCGGCCCCCCTCAGATATTTCTCAAGGTATTTTGGCTTATTTTGTTGAGACAGGATCTTTCTATACTATGCAGCGCAGACTGGAATCAAATTCAAGATCTTCCTAACTCAGTCTCCTGTATGCTGGGATTCCAGAGGGTCCATCATCATATGAGTGGCTAAGTACAGTATTTTTTACTTAGACATGCAAGCAGAAGACAATCAGTGTTCATACCAGATGAAGACTGCTGGTTCTGTCGTCTGTATTGACGCCTCTGCTGCACAGAATCAGCTGCAGTCATCTTGCCACCTTTATCTTCTTCTGAAAGATGGATGCATTTAGAAATTGTTTCTTTAGTTATGCATTATAGGTAGTTTGACATGTATGAATAGGAAAAGCTTTTTTTTTTTTGGTGCCAATTCTGGGATTTGAAGCCTGGGTTCTGTCCCTGAGCTTTTGTGTTCAATGTTATTACTTTACCACTTGAGCTATACCTCCATGCCCACATTTTTGGTGGTTAACTGGAGGTAAGAGTCTCAGACTTTTCTGAACCATGAATCTCAGCCTACTGAATAGCTAAGATTACAGGTAAAAAAAGTCTCTTAAACCTTTATCTGTTTGGGTCAAGTGATATAATCTATTCAATGTACCCAAAACAAACTTTTAAGCCAGGCATCGATCTCAGAATCATGGACTAAAGCTAGTATAGACGCACGAATTGAAACTGTGACTTTTATCTTCAATTAACCAGCAAAATGCTAGAAGTAGAAGTGTGGCTCAAGTGGTAGAGCGGCACCCTTGGAACAAAAAGGCCAAGTATACAAGGCTCAAGCCCCAGTACCACCACCAAAAATAACCAACCAACCAATCAAATAAACCTCAATGACCACAACAAAGAAACCACCAAAAAAAATACCACAAACAAAAAGCCTAGTGAAAATTCCCTTTCTCAAGTAGTAGATAGTACTACTTTTTTTTTCTTGTGCCAGTCCTGGGGCTTGAACTCTGAGCCTGGGCACTGTCCTTGAGCTTTTTTTGCTCAAGGCTAGCACTCTACCACTTGAGCCATAGCACCACTTCTGGCCTTTTCTGTTTACATGGTACTGATGAATGGAACTCTGGGCTTGTTTCATGCGAGGCAAGCACTCTATCACTAAGCCACCTTCCCAGCCCAGTACTTATTTCTTCCAACTAAAAACTTACCTGATTCAGATAACTCTACTTTTCTAGGCTTTGGTGCTGGTGAAGGCGACTCTCTTTTTTCAGTACCTTTATGTTTTGTCACTAAAAAAGAGAAAAAGTTGCTTAGACACAATAAAAAGGATCATACAAGTAAGATGGTTCAGTGGTAGAGTGCTTGCCTTGCATGTGTGAGGCCCTATGCTCCATTCCTCAGCACCATATAAGCTGGAAGTGGCGCTGTGGCTCAAATGGTACAGCACTTGCCTTGAGCTGAGGAGCTGAGGGACAGTGCCCAGGCCCAGAGTTATTTCCCTTATCAGTTCAAATAAAGAAATGGCCAGGTACCCTTGGCTCATGCCTGTAATCCAAGTTACTCAGGAGGCTAAGATCTGAGGATTACTGTTTGAGGCCAGGCTATGCAAGTAAATCAGTGAGACTCATGTCCAATAAACCAAAAAAGAAAAAAAAAAAAAGCCAGAAGTGGTACTGTAGCTTAAGTGGCAGAGCACTAGCCTTGAGCAAAAAAGAAGCTTAGGCCCCGAGTTCAAACCCCCAGACCAGCGCATAAATGCGCATACACAGAACAATAAAAGCTGGGAGCTGGCAGCTGGTAGCTAATGCCTCTAGCTATTCAGCAGGCTGAGATCTTAAGAAGGCAGTTCAAAGCCAGCTTGGGCAAGAAAGACACTGAAACTGGGGCTGGGAAGGTGGCTCAGTTGTAGAGTGCTTATTTTTTATGAGGCCCTGGGTTTGATTCCTCAGCACCACATAAACAGAAAAAGCTGGAAGTGGTGCTGTGGTTCAAGTGGTAGAGCGCTAGCCTTGAGCTGAAGAGCTGAGGGACAGCACCCAGGCCCAGAGTTCAGACCCCACGACCGGACCAAAAAAAAAAAAACAGTGAAACTCTTATCTTCAATTAACCTCACCCCTCCCCCCCATAAAAATAAGTCCATAAGTCCAAAGTGGATCTGTGGCCCAAGTGGTAAAGTGCTAGCTTTGAGAAAATAAAGCTGAGGGACAGCACCTAAGCCCTGAGTTCAAGCCTCATAGTACTGCACCCCTCCACCACCACACTCCCCAAATAAAAGCAATTAAAGGGACAAATGACTAAGAAACAAGAAGAGTGAGACTAGGAATGTAGTCAGGGACAGAGCACCTGCCTAGTATAATAGAACACAGAGACTTCTGTACCTCTGACTCCTAACTACAAGGATACAAAAAAGACTAGCGATACATTTACAGGAAAAGACATTTAGGTCAGGAAATGATTGGCTACCAAAAAAGCTACCAAAGCAGCCAAGGGTTCTTTATGTATTATGAAATCTTTGTAATAGCTTCAGAGGTTTTAGGGGGAAAAAAGGTAGACTGTAACAATTATAAAATGTATCAAATAGAGCTGGGCACTGGTGGCTCAAGCCTGTAATCCTAGCTACTCAGGAGGCTGAGATCTGAGGATCGCGGTTCAAAGCCAGCCCGGGCAGGAGAGACCGTGAGACTCCTATCTCCAATAAACCACCAGAAAACCGGAAGTGGTGCTGTAGCTCAAATGGTAGAGCGCTAGCCTTGAGCTGAAGAGCTGAGGGACAGCACCCAGGCCCAGAGTTCAAGCCCCACGGCCGACAAAAAAAAAAAAATTAAATGTATCAAATATAGTTGGATGTGGAAGTGTGCATCTGGATTATCAGCTACTCAGGAAGTGAAGTGAAGCAGGAAGAAAAGTTGGTTTAACTCCAGCCCAAGCAAAATAGCAGTAAGACACTGTCTCCAAAATAAAGCCAGGTGCTGGTAAGCTGTAAGCTCTGCTACTCAGGAGGCTGAGATCTGAGAATTTCAATTCAAAGCCAGGCAGGAAGGTCTGTAAGACTCTGATCTCCAGTTTACTAAAAGCTGGAAATGGAGCTATGGCTCAAGTGGTAGAGTGCCAGCTTTGAGAACAAAAGCTGAAGACAGTGTTCAGGCCTTGAGTTCAAACCCCAGGTACAGCACCAAAAAGAAAGTGATTTTAAAAAATCCCCCAAATCGCAAACATCAGCTTTCTACCTAATGGAGTAAATAAAGCATGAAGCAACTAATGCTCTTTTCCCACCTGAATGGAGCACTATAGCGACTATCTTTTTTTTTTTTTTTGTCGGTCATAGGGCTTGAACTCAGGGCTTTGGCGCTATCCCTCAGCTCTTCAGCTCAAGCAAGCACTTTACTAATTGAGCCACAGCACCACTTCTGGTTTTCTAGTGGTTTATTGGAGATAAGAATCTGTTCACAGACTTTCCTGCCCTGGCTGGCATTGAACCGTGATCCTCAGAACTCAGCCTCCTGAGTAGCGAGGATTACAGGCGTGAGCCACTGGCACCTGGCTTTATGGCAACTATCTTTTGTGAATTTGCTGCACTACACAAATGGAATGCTGCCAAATGTGACTATGGGACTGTGTTTATTTGGACAGGTAAGCCTTGCATGCATGAGGTCTTGGGTTTGATTCCTCAGCACCACATAAGCAGAAAAAGCTGGAAATGGCACTGTGGCTCAAGTGGTAGAGCGCTAGCCTAGAGCTGAAGAGCTGAGGGACAGTGCCCAGGCCTAGAGTTCAGGCCCAGGACTGACCAGGAAAAAAAAAAAAGTCTCATGGACTTTCCTGCCGGGGCTGGCTTTGAACTGGGATCCACAGATCTCAGCCTCCTGAGTAGCTCGGATTACAGGTGTCAGCCACAGGCACCCTGCTTTTATTACACTCTTAAAAAAGAGAAGCCAGGTGCCAATGGCTCATGCCTGTAAACCTAGCTACTTTGGAGTTGGAAATCTGAGGACTGAGATTCAAAGCTAGTCTGGGCAGGAAAAGTCTGTGAAACTTTTAACTAACCACCAATAAGGAGGAAGTGGAGGTATGACTCAAGTGGTAGAATGCAAGCTCTGAATGAAAAAGTTCACAGCACTCAGGGTCTGAGTTCAATCTCCTGTATTGGTGCATGTGCATGCACACATATGTGCATACACACACAGAGCAAAGTAAAATTTGTTTTTCCAGAAGTTGAGTGTGTGTTGGGAAAACATTAGAAGTAGAGTGGCCAAATAGAAATTGCAATCTCATGAAGCTCATTAAAATATACAAGGACAAATTTTCTCATTTCTATTGTTTCTAACATGAAATTTTCAATGGGACAACTTCAGCATATGGTTACAGGTCACTACTTAAAACCCAACTGCTATAGCAGCTTTTTCAGTTCTCCATATCCCATGACTTACTTTCAAGGCTGTATCACTCTAGCTTTAAGCATCAAGACATTATGTAAATGGAGCCTTCAGCATTCTAGTTTTCTTTTCTTTTTTTTTTTGTCGGTTGTGGGGCTTGAACTCTGGGCTTGGGCGTTGTCCCTTAGCTCTTCAGCTCAAGGCCAGCGCTCTACCACTTGAGCTACAGCGCCACTTCCGGTTTTCTGGTGGTTTATTGGAGATAGGAGTCTCATGGTCTTTCCTGCCCGGGCTGGCTTTGAACCTCAATCCTCAGATCTCAGCCTCCTGAGTAGCTAGGATTACAGGCGTGAGCCACCAGCACCCGGCAGGATTCTAGTTTTCTTTCATGTGTACTTAGGACTACAAGAACAAACCCCAATAGACTACAAACAATCTTCACTCAAATGAACACAGCATTCTTCTTGCACAGTAAGACTACAGACCATAAAAGTCTCAGAAATCAATGTGGAGAATAAAGGACAAAACTCAGAAGAACCCGCCCTAGAGCCTAAAGTAAAAAAAAAAAATAAACCAGGTTTAAAGATAACACTATGTCGCCGGGCTGGTGGCTCAGGCCTGTAATCCTAGCTACTCAGGAGGCTGAGATCTAAGGATCGCAGTTCAAAGCCAGCCTGGGCAGGAAACTCCATGAGACTCTTATCTCCAATAAACCACTAGAAAACTGGAAGTGGTACTGGAGCTCAAGCGGTAGAGTGCTTGCCTTGAGCTGAAGAGCTGAAGGACAGCACCCAGGCCCAGAGTTCAAGCCCCACAACCAACGAAAGAAAAAAAAAAAAAAAGTTAAAAAAAAAAGAAAAAGAAAAAGATAACACTATGTCCTTCCTTTAGGAGAACAATGTGGCCAAAAAGGTATAGTCTTTAATAACATATCAAGTAAGTATTCTTCAGAGAAAGTGATTTCAGAGTAACAGAGTGAACCATTACTATGAGGATGTATTTCTCTACCTGGCCAACTCTAGTGAGTCCCCTAAACAGTTTTTTTTTTTTTTAAAAGTCAGTCATGGGGCCTGAACTCTGCCTGGGCTCTGTCCCTCAGCTCTTCAGATTAAGGCTAGCACTCTACCACTTGAGCCACGGCACCACTTCTGGCCATTTCTGCTTATGTGGTGCTGAGGAATGGAACCCAGGGTCTCCTATATGCAAGGCAAGCACTCTACCACTGAGCCACCTTCCCAGCCCCCAACTAGTACAGCTTTTACCAGTACATTGCTTTACAAGAAATTCAAAAGGAAAAGTAAATTTAGAAGTACATTCACAAACTATTTTTTTGCTTCATTTTCCCCAGTCCTGGGGCTTGAACTCTGAGGCTTGGCATTGTCCGAGCTTCTTTTTGCTCAATGCTAGCACTCTACCACTTGAGCCACAGCACTAGTTCAGGCTTTTTTTGTTTATGTGGTACTGAGAAATCAAACACAGGGATTCATGCATGCTAAGTGAGCACCATACCACATTCCCAGCCCACCATTTTGTATAGAAGCCACTTCATACTTTTGAAGGGGGCAACAAGAGATTAGATGCATCGTAGCAAAAGAGAGAACAAATATTTTTGTTTGATTTTTACCTTTACCTGAAGTTCTCCCTGGAGACACAGAAACACGACTTTTTCTTGTGCGGTTTGACTGCTGGGGTGTTGGGGAATGACGAGTTTTTGGTGGTGGAGATGCTGGGGGTGATGGCCTGTGCCTTCGCCTTGGAGGACTTGCAGAAGGAGATAACCTGCGAGTTTTTCGAGGAGGGCTAGATGTTCTCTTGGGAGGCTTCTTTGGTGGTGACCGGGAACGAGATGATGAGGATGATGAACTACTCCCAGACAAGGATGCTGATGAACGCCTCCTTCTGTTGAATAAACATTCTCACTAAGAGATACCTTAAAGTATGTATAGTTTACAGTTGCTTTTACCCAGCTTGAGTTTATGACACTAAGTCCACAAACTAGTCAAAAAGAGACAGAGGAACAGAGAAAAAAAATGTATAACCCAGGACAGGAAATATCTAGTATTGAGACTAAATTAAAAAAAATTTTTTTTGGTTGGTCAGGGGGCTTGACCCCTGGGCCTGAGCACGGTCTCTCAGCTCTTCAGCTCAAGGCAAGTGCTCTACCACTTGAGCTACAGCGAACGCCACTTCCGGTTTCCTGGTGGTTTATTAGTGATAGAAGTCTCAGTCTTTCCTGCCCAGGCTGGCTTTGAACTGCGATCCTCAGATCTCAGCCTCCTGAGTAACTAGGATTACAGGCATGAGCCACCAGCGCCTGGTGAGACTAAATAATTTATTCTAATAAATGCTTCTGAGTTGTGTCACATCAAATTGAGTACTATAAGCCGGGCGCTGGTGGCTCACGCCTGTAATCCTAGCTACTCAGGAGGCTGAGATCTGAGGATCGCGGTTCAAAGCCAGCCTGGTCAGGAAAGACTGTGAGACTCCTATCTCCAATAAACCACCAGAAAACCGGAAGTGGCGCTGTAGCTCAATTGGTAGAGCGCTAGCCTTGAGCTGAAGAGCTGAAGGACAGTGCCCAGGCCCAGAGTTCAAGCCCCATGACCGACAAAAAAAAAAAAATAAATAAATAAAATTTAAAAAAGAAATTGAGTACTATAATTCAGTAACTAATCACTTTCTCTTCCATAGGAATGATACCAGTGTTTTAGAGTTTGTATATAAAATGTGCAGAGCAATGTACTTTTCATTCAGTAAACTATAAAACAACTTTTTTTTTTTTTTTGGTCCGTTGTGGGGCTTGAACTCAGGGCCTAGGTGCTGTCCCCAGCTTTTTCATTCAAGACTAGTGTTCTGGGGCTGGGAATGTGGCTTAGTGGTAGAGTGCTTGCCTAGCATGCATGAAGCTCTGGGTTTGATTGCTCAGCATCACATAAACAGAAAAAGCCGTAAATGGTACTATGGCTCAAATGGTAGAGCGATAGTCTTGAGGAAAAGCAGCTCAGGGGAGCCAGCTGCCAGTGGCTCATGCCTGTAATACTAGCTACTCAGGAGGCTGAGATCTGAGGATTGTGGTTCAAAGTCAGTCCTGGCAGGAAAGTCCCTGAGAATTGTATTTTCAATAAACCACCAGAAAACCGAAGTGGGGCTGTGGCTCAAGAGGTACAATATTGGCCTTGAGCTGAAGAGCTCAGGGACAGGCCCAGGCCCAGAGTTCAAGCCCCACAACTAACAGGAGGAAAAAAAAAAAAAAAAAAAAAAGCAGCTCAGGGACAGTGCCCAGGCCCTGAGTTTGAGCCCAGGACTGGCAAAAACAAACAAACAAACAAACAAAAAACCTCACAAACTAGTGTTCTGCCAACTTAAGCCACAGCTCTACTTTGAGCTTTCTGGTGGTTAACTGGCTACAAGAGTCTCATAGACTTCCTTCCCAGGCTGGCTTCCAATTGTGATCCTCAGATTTCAGACTCCTGAGTAGCCAGGATTACAAATGTGAGCCACCAGCACCCACATTAATACTGGAATTTTTAATACAGTAATTGCTGAAGGTATCTTGACAACCTTCCCCTACAAAGAAATACTTTTATTAATCCTTTTTTTTTTTTTGGGGGGGGGGTCTAGTCATGGGGCCTGAACTCTAGGCCTGGGCAGTCCCTGAGCTCTTCAGCTCAAGGTTAGCACTCTACCACTTGAGCCACAGCGCCGTTTCCGGCTTTTTTCTTTTTGCTTATGTGGTGCTGAGGAATCAAACCCAGGGCCTCAGGCATGCAAGGCAAGCGCTCTACCACTGAGCCACCTTCCTAGCCCTACTTTTACTAATCTTGACCATAAAAGTAAAATTTATAAATGTTATTTCATGCTTCCCTGTTCTCCCCCCCACACTCCCGGGCTTAAACATTGTCCCTGCTCAGGGCTAACACTCTACCACTTGAACCAAAGTGCCACTTCCACTTTTTCTGAGTAGTTTGTTGGTGATAAGAGCCTCACAGACTGTCTTACCTGGGCTGACTTGGAACCACAATCTTTAGATCTTAGCATCCTGAGTAGCTAGGATTACAGGTATGAGCCACCTGCACCAGGCTCCTCTATTTCTAAGTCGATTTGATTTCTTGGGGGAAAATGAAATAAATACACACACACACACACTTTTTTGTGTGTGCCAGTCTTGGGCCTCAGGGCCTGGGCACTGTCACTCAGCTCTTTAGCTCAAGGCTAGTACCCTACCACTTGAGCTACAGCACCACTTCTGGCTTTTTCTGCTTATGTTGTGCTGAGGAATCGAACCCAAGGCCTCATGTATGCAAGGCAAGCACTCTACCACTGGGATACCTTCCCAGCCCATGAACTAATTTTTCAGACTGGAACACAAAGATATTGTCAGATCAAGGATCTATCTCACTGGCAGACTATTTTAGGGCCCTGGGCTCAATTTCCAGGAAAAGAAAGGGCAAGGAAAGATGGCAGGAAACATAGGAGGAAACTTGGGAGGAAAGGAAGTAAAGGAAGGAAGAGAGGAAAGGAGGAAGAAGTTTTGTCCAATGTATAATCTAAAAAGTTTAATCATCAAAGTTCCTTCATACTTTGTTAGGATGGCAAGGAAAAATATGCAGTGAAGCAAGCCTCTTACTTTGTAGGAGAGTTGGTCATAATCTTTATGCTACAGTGATATATCCAAAATTCCAAAATTTTACCTTATGTTCAACTTAAATATTTTTATAGCAATGTTTAAAAAGAACTACTATGGGTAGGGCTAGAGTTTTGCTGAATCTTAGGCCTATAATCAATCCTGGCTATTCAGGAGGCTAAGATCTGAGGATACAAGTTAAGAGCCAGCCAGACAAATCTGAAAGACTATCTCCAATTAACCAACAAAAAGCCAGAATTTAAGATGTGACTTATGTGGTAGAGTGCCAGCTGTAAGCAAAAAAGTCAAATGAGGCTTCTAGGCCCTAAGAGTTCAAGCCCCAGTACTGGCACACAAACAAAATATAAGGTATACTAATAACAGTTACATCTATGAAATAGGATCATGGGGGAACTTTCAACAATGTCATTTTTGTTTAACTGTATATAATAAACCTACATTACTTATAAAACAAGGCTACTTGGGCTGGGAAGGTGGCTCAGTGGTAGAGTGCTTGCCTTGCATGCCTGAGGCCCTGGGTTTGATTCCTCAGCACCATATAAGAAAAAAGCCAGAAGTGGTGCTGTGGCTCAAGTGGTACAGTGCTAGCCTTGAGCTGAAGAGCTGAGGGACAGCGCCCAAGCCCAGAGTTCAGGCCCTACGACCGGACCAAAAAAAAAAAACAAAAAACAAGGCTACATTAACAAATTTTAAAAAATCACTCCTAGAGACAACACACTTTCAGTCTATTGAAAGTGTATTTATTTCCTTATAAACTTTGCTCTTACTTTCACTTTGAAAAAATACATTATAACAGCAAATGGATTATCTTTAAAACTGGTAAAACTAGGGCTGGGAAGGTGGCTCAGTGGTAGAGTGCTTGCCTTGCATGCATGAAGTCCTAGGTTCAATTCCTCAGCACCACATAAGCAGAAAAAGCCAGAAGTGGCACTGTGGCTCAAGTGGTAGAGTGCTAGCCTTGAGCTTAAGAGCTGAGGGACAGGGCTGGGAAGGTGACTCAGTGGTAGAGCGCTTGCCTTGCATGCCTGAGGCCCTGGGTTCAATTCCTCAGCACCACATAAGCAAAAAAGAAAAAAGCCAGAAGTGGCGCTGTGGCTCAAGTGGTAGAGTGCTAGCCTTGAGTTGAAGAGCTCAGGGACAGCGCCCAGGCCCAGAGTTCAGGCCCCACGACCGGACCCCCCCCCCCCCCCCCGCCAAAAAAAAAAACCAGCTGCGGGATAGTGCCCAGGCCCCACAATGGACAAAAACAACAACAACAACAAAATACAACCAACCAACCAACCAGCAAAACTAGCTTACCGATCTTATAGCCTGCTACTTTTCAGAAGCCAGTGATAAGCTGAAAACCAAATGGGCCATTAACTGGTGACTCATGCCTATAATCCTAGCTACTCAAGAGGCTGAGATCTGAGGATCACAGTGTGAAACCAACCCAGGTTTTGAAAAGCCCATGAAACTCTTATCCCCAATTAATCAGAAGATATTTTCTTTCTCACTTTATTTATTTTTTGGTTATGGGGCTTAAATTCTGGGCCTGGGCACTGTCCCTCAGCTATTTAGCTCAAGGCCAATGCTCTACCACTTGAGCCACAATGCCACTTCCGGTTTTCTGGTGGTTAACTAGAGATAAGAGTCTCATGGACTTTCCTGCCCAAGCTGGCAGGAGAAGCTAGGATTGATTATAGGCGGGAGCCACTAGAGCCCAGCTCAAAGCTATTTTCTATAATTTGTAAAAATTATCCTAAAATTATCTCCAAATAAAGATTATTCCAGGGGCTGGGAATGTGGCTTAGTGGTAGAGTGCTTGCCTAGCATGCATAAAATCCTGGGTTGGATTCCTCAGTACCACATACACAGAAAAGGCCAGAAGCCTTCAGCAAAAGCAGCTCAGGGAGAGTGCTCAGGCCCTAAGGAGTTCAAGCCCCAGGACTGCCCCCACCCTCCCCCCCCAAAATTATCCAAAGTTGTGTCAAATACCTGACACTTTTAAACAAATTTGAAGCAAAACAAACAGGTCTCACCGTCTCCCAGGAGACCTGCTCCTCCTGTGCCTTGGTGGAGGCGGCATTCGTCTTGGTGGGGTTCTTCTTCGAGGGGAAGGCCGTCTCCTTGGACTGGGCCGCCTTCTAGGTGAGTATGATCTGCCAAAACAAAATTGGACTCTGAGTAAGTAAGGAGCTTACAATTACTCCACAGAGATATTTCCCCCACTGGCCATATTTGGAAAAATGAATGTTAAGAGTCAGAATCTTCCACTTACATAGAAAAAAGTAAATTTTTTTGGTACCTGTCCTGGGGCTTGAACTCAAGAGCCTGGGACTAGCTGAGCTTTTGTACCAAGGCACTTAGTAGTGCTCTACACCTCTTGATGCACAACTCCACTTCTTGATTTTTGGTACTTAAATGAACATAAGGGTCTCATGGACTTTCCTGCCCCTGGATGGCTTCAACAGGTTGATAATAAGATCTCAGCCTTCTGAGTAGCTAGGATTATAGGGTGCGAGCTACCAGCACCCAGTTTATGTAGAGATTTTATATGGTGCACAGTTTTAAGTTCTCTATGTATATCCCAGTAATATTTGTATTAAAGATTTCCTACAAATTTGAAATTATGTATGTAATTATGGAAAACAGTAGCACAATCAAAACCTATATTGATCTTAAGGCCACAACCCACCTTGATCGGGATCTATGGCGCCGTCTTGGTCGAGTATGAGACGGTGAGCGAGAACGTGTACGGGATCTTGATTTGGAACGTGACCGAGATCTTTGTCGGGTCTTTTCCTTTTCCTTTTCTTTTTTGGAATTCTTTTCTGGAGTCGGTTCTTTAGGCTCTGGTATAGGTTCAGGCTTGGGAGCTTTCAGGATGTCACTGTCAAAAAAAAGCTTATTTTTTTCCCTTCTCTTTTATTCAAAATGATGTGAAAATATATGTCTCAAATTTTTAATTTCCAAAATCCACAAAAACTATCTCTGGTCTCAAAAGATATATATGTATCAGTAGAACCTACACAACTAGCAATAATACTTAATCACATACACTTCTCTCTCTCTCTTTTTTTTTTGCTAGTCCTGGGCACTATCCCAGAGTTGCTTTTGCTCAAGACTAGCACTCTACCACTTGAGTCATAGTGCCACTTCCGGCCTTTTCTGTTTATGTGGTACTGAGGAATCCAACCCAGGGCTTCATGCATGCTAGGCAAGCACTCTACCACTAAGCCACATTCTTAGTCCATCCACACACACTTTTAAAAAAACACAAAGTTGGCTGGGATATAGTTCAGTGGTAGAGTATTACCTGCCTAAGATAAGGCCAAGGCCCTAGGTTTGATCCCTAGCACATCAGAGAAAAACACAGAAACAAGCAAAGAAACAACAACAAAAAAACCCCAAACACTGATAAACAAAGTTCTTTACAGTATTTTGGGGGATATATATAAGATAAATCAAGCTATTTTGAAACATTATGACAATGGTCACCTTTGGAGCTCTTTTCTTTTACTCTCCTATACAATTTCAACAAGACAAAAGAAACAAGTAATTGTAACTCAGATGTTGTATTTGCAAGCACTGTCTTATTAGTTATGGTTTTGTTGTAATGGGGGCTGAACCTAGAGCCTCCCACTGGCCAGTACAGCTAACAGTCAAATCTAAAAATTCTAATTATTTAGAAATTAATTTTTTATGTGCTTGCCTAGTAGATGTGGCCTCTTGTACTGAAGGTTCTTTTATTTTCACTGAAGGTTCTGGAAGTTCTGGACTTTTCTCCTTCTTTTCTGGAGCAGGGGAAGGACTCCGGCTCTTGGTTCTGTGACGGGGAGATCGAGAATGACTGCGCTTTCTCTCTCTCCTGACAGGGGAAGATCGTCTTCTAGGGGAAGGAGATCTGGATTTGCGTCTAGGATGAAAGCAATTTTTTCAGGTGTTTCAATGTGGACTGAAGGAGAGGGCCAAAAGGAGAAGTGAAGATTTATCATCATCTTTAAGTTGCCCACTGTTATATCTGACAAATTCCACATGTAAACAAAATATTCTATCTCATCTTCTTGATAAGGAAAGGGCCAAGAGAAAATCAGAAGGGCAACAAATGACAGAAAACTTGTTCAAATGTGTCAATTAAAAGAAGGGAGGGAAGTGGCGCTGTAGCTCAAGTGGTAGAGCGCTCGCCTTGAGCTGAAGAGCTGAGGGACAGCGCTCAGGCCCAGAGTTCAAGCCCCATGACCGACCAAAAAAAAAAAAGAAAAAGAAAAAAATAAAAGAAGGGAGGAAAACACTGACTTGGGATTCTATCCTGAGGTTCTTAATCATTCCCAGACCAACTTCATTCAAAGACCAACTTCTCAGAGAAAAAAGATGATGCTTAGAAGTTAACAGTGATATTCTTTAAATCAACCCTAACAAAATACTGTGTTTAGATACAGACAGCTCACATCGGTTGTTCAGGCAGAGCCCAAGAATGTCAGAAAAATAACATACAATGTTCTTCAGAAGAGAAATGCCAGAATGGCATTAGATAGCTTTGGAAGAGGAAAAGCCCTCCTTGCTTCCTTTTAAATCACAATATGCTGAACTAGAACTATTTTCTTCACAGTGAAGGAAAAACAGCAGACTTAGAGTAGCAACAGTTACATCACTGTCACTATGATGGCTCATGCTGAACTCTTCAAAAGTACTGCTTCCAAAAGTAGGGTTTAGTATCAAATACACAGTGTATAAAAAACTAAAAAGGACAAAGAAAATAATTCCTCCTCCCTTTACTAATTCCAGCTGACTTATGAAAGAAAAACCCTAAAAATGAAAAATCTAATGGATTTCTCACCTTTAACCACGAGTACAGTAGAAGCTGAGTCGTGGATTTAAAAATGTGAACCTAACATTAGTCTCATTGGAAGGAAGAAAACAAATAAATGATCTGAAGTTTGGGTTCAGTACAACCATCTAAGAAAAGCAGAACAGGGAACAAGGTAAGTTAAATGAGTGGCTACTGTACAGATTTCTAATAAAAAAGAAATGGAAAGAGAAAGAATGAGTCAGAATACAATAAAAAATAACTAAATGTTATATTTAAACTAAAACAGTAAGTCTAGACTTACATTTAGGAATTTAAGAGCTGGATGAACTTACTAGATTTTAGATGGCCATTGTATCAAATGATCAGTCTCAAACAAAACTTAAAAAAAAAATTTTTTTTTTGAGATGTAGTCTTGCCATGTTGCGTAAGATGGCTTTGAACTCATTCTCCTTCAATTTCCCAGCTGGGATTACAAGCATATGCTACCAAGTTCCACAACATACAGGATTTCTTTAGCCCAAGTCAAGATACAGATCAACCATGAAAACTGTACAATGAAGAAATTCCCTCAATCACACTACTAGACGTTTCTACCAGAGAATTCCTTAAGCCTAAAGTACCTATAGAATATTAGGTAGGTGTCAACTGTACTATACCTTCTTGGGCTTCGAGACCTCTCCCTTTTTTCTCTGCTGCTCTCTTTTTCCTCTTTATCCCTCTTATCTTTGTCTTCATCTTGTTTTTTCATCGATGCCAATTTTTCCTGTTCAATCTGCAAGGTTTTCAAAGTATACAGTTAAAACACAATTTTCCCGCCCAGTCTTGGGGCTTGAACTCAAGGCCTGGACACTGTCCCCAAGCTTCTCTTTTTGCTCAAGGCCACAATGCCACTTCTGGCTTTTTCTGCTTATGTGGTACTGAGGAGTCAAACCCAGAGCTTCATGCATGCTAGGCAAGCACTCTATCACTAGGCCACACTCCCAGACAAAAAACAATTTTAAAGACTACCATATAGCAAAAAACAATGTTTTTTTTTGTTAGTTCCATAATTCTTTTTTTTAAATTTTTATTTATTTTTTATTGTGAAAATACTGTACAGAGGGGTTACAATTACATGGGCAAGATAATGAGTACACTTTTTATCAAGCACTGTAGCATCCTCCTTTGTTTCCCCATCCCATCCCTTCCCATCATCTCCCTGCCTCCCCACCCAACCCTCCCCGCCCCCCAAAAAACAGTGTTTTAACTGAGTTCATTAGCTTCAGTTTTTGAACAAAACTGTCCTTTATTTGTCCATATTAAAGACACACATTAATATAGGTGGGCACTTGTGGCTCACACTTGTAATTACTAGGTACTCAGCAGACAGAAATGAGGATTGCAGTTCAAAGCCAAACTGGGCAGGAAAATCTGTGACGCTTTTTTTTTTTTTTTTTTTGGGGGGGGGGGGGGGTCCGGTCGTGGGGCCTGAACTCTGGGCCTGGGCGCTGTCCCTCAGCTCTTCAGCTCAAGGCTAGCGATCTACCACTTGAGCCACAGTGCCACTTCTGGCTTTTTTCTTTTTGCTTATGTGGTGCTGAGGAATTGAACCCAGGGCCTCAGGCATGCAAGGCAAGTGTTCTACCACTGAGCCACCTTCCCAGCCCTTTTTTTTTTTTTTGTCAGTTGTGGGGCTTGAATTCTGGGCCTGGGTTGCTGTGCCTCAGCTCTTTAGCACAAGGCAAGTGCTCTACCACTCGAGTCACAGCGCCACTTCTGGTTTTTCTAGTGGTTTACTGGAGGTAAGAGTCTCATGGACTTTCCTGTCTGGGATAGCTTTGAACCAGGTCCTCAGATCTCAGCCTCCTGAGTAGCTAGGATTATAGGCATGAACCACTGGTGCCCGGCTCTTGGGAAATTGCCTTTTTTTTTTTTTTTGGTCGGCTGTGGATCTTGAACTCTGGGCTTGGGTGCAGTCCCTCAGCTATTAGCTCAAGGCCAGCGCTCTACCACTTGAGCCACAGCACCACTTCCGGCCCTTTGTTTATGTGGTACCAAGGAATGGAAGCCAGGATCTCATGCATGCAAGGCAAGCACTCTAC